>NC_056523.1:212882804-212933323 GCF_019175285.1 Sceloporus undulatus
TTGTTTACCTAATGAAGAAGCCAGTGGAGCTTGAAAGCTTGTAACATGTATTTTGTGCCTCTTAGTTGGTCCAATAAAGGTATCAAGTTTTGTGGCTTTTGGTTGTTATTGTTCTCTGCTACATGGCCAACTCAGCTACCCTGGATAAGTAAACACACATTGACAGCAATTTAGTGAGGAACAATTGATTGCTCTTTCATGAGAGTCTTCTTACTGTAGTGAACTTTTAGTTCACTAGCCCTCACCCATATGCATCCTTATAGTTAAAAACTGTCTGTGCTGCTGTTTTGTCTAATTGATGGTCATTGTCATGTCTGGGAGGCCTACCTTGGTTGATTATAAGTCACTTTATTTTTCCCATATGGAAGTCAAATTCATCTGTTACAGTATGGCAGCTTTGGTCGCCTTAGGCTGGTTTTTATGTAGTTTTTATTTATTTGTAGTGTTATTTTTAACTTTTGTATTCAATGTTGTAACCTTGTATTTTTTAATACATTGTAACCCACTTTGAATCCCACTGTGGGAGAAGTCAGGATATAAATCTTGGATATAAATAAATAATGGTTGAGGAATAGCAATAATTGGGCATAGAAAACATATGACATAATTATTATTTCTTATAACAAAAAGCTAAATGTTGTTATTTCCATATTTCACCAGAAATGTGAAGGCTAACTATTTTATATTGACACTGTTTTATAAAGGGTGCGATGATACTGACATACTGTCTTTTCTACTCCTTTGTTTCTTCCAGCCACTTCTACATCTACCACTGGGACAAGTCATCTCACAAGATGTGATGTGAATAAGAAAGGTTTCTGTGTAAATGGTGGCGAGTGTTTCATGGTCAAAGACCTCCAATCCAAGATATTTATGCAGGTAAGAAAACCCTTCAATTTTCCAATGGAGCATCAGTATTTATAGGCAAATGCACTTTTTTTTTGTTTCAGCTAGTAAATTGTTTAAATAATTTACTGTGCAAACGGATGGCAGAGTAGATGCATTTTAACTTCCACTTTGTATACAGCGTGGTCTTCAGATTTTCCTTCTAAAAATTTGCTATAATACACATTACATTGGTCTTTACTTAACTACTGATCACAGGGCTGGCTTGAAAAATTAAGGGGGTTATTAGGGGTGACACTTACATAATAGTATTGAACCCAACTGCTGGTTAAAAAAGGAGCAACCAATGAATCAAATAAGAAACCGACGTACAAAATGGGTTATTTCAGCAGCATTCAGCCAAGGGCAGAGGGTGTAAAAGTCTGTAATGTGAGATACAAACTCATAGGTGAATATATTAGAGCTGCTTCCATAAAGTGTTTTAAAGAACTGGAGCAGAAGCCTGTGAATTTTTCTGTGTCTGCAAGGATAGCAAAGTTTTGTCTGTCAGATTAAATTAATTTTTCCTGTTGTCAGAAACAGAAAAGCAACTCTACATCACCAGAACCATAAAAGGCATTCCTGTTCAAAGTCTATTTGAAACAAAGGCCTGTTACAGACAGCCAAAATAAAGCTGCTTCGAGTCACAGTGGAGGTATGGTGTTTCAATGATGCATGCATCCTAAGAGTCCAGAAGTTGCGCCAAAGCCACGCTCCAGCCCTAAGGACTGGAGCGTGGCTTTGGTGTGGCTTCTGGACTCTAGGACGTATGCATCATTGAAACACCATACCTCCACTGTGACCCGAAGCAGTTTATTTTGGCTGTCTGTAACAGGCCAAAGGTAGGCGGAAGTCCTCATCCTGTTATACCAGAATCAGCAACGGACCAGTGTGAAAGTGAAACACTGGATCCTTTAACTACTTATTAATTGATTTATATTTTCTCTTAGTGCAGGAACCAAGGTGGCTTAGAACAAGTTAAAGCAAAGTACAGCTTTAAAAAAACTGTTAGTAAGAATGTTTGAAAACAATTGAACAACACATAATTAATTCTGTTAAGTCTATCAAAAGTTTGTTTAAAACACAAAGTTAATACAGTTTAAACACATTTAAAACAGAACTTTTAAAAAAGCACAACACCCCCATAAAATCCCCCTTTAAAAGGCACCTCCTAAAGTCAATAGGCTTTGCTTTCTAAATAGTTCATTCTTCCCTACAACTTTTAAATGATTTGTCATGTAACTACTCTGCAAAGATTCAAAGGTATTTTATTAGAACCTGTTCATTCGTTCATGGGCTACCTTTTAGCAGTTCTTCAAAGGTGGCAATAATGCTGTTGTTAAACGCCCACCAGCTGACCTCAACTCATGGTGACCCTGTGGAGGATTCATCTCCAAAACGTCATGTTTTCTACTGCTCTACTTAAGTTTTGCAGAGCTCATGACCTCCCTAATGGAATCTACCCACCTGGCATAGATCTTCCTCTTTCTTCGTCTCCAGCCTTTCCCAGCATTATTGTCTTTTGTAATGAGTCATGCTTTCTCATAATGTGGTCAAAGTACAACAGCCTCAGTTGATCATCTTGGCTTTAGAGGTATTTCATGCTTGATCTGTTGCACAATCCTCTCCAGCTGACATCTCAAATGAGTGGATTTGCTTTTGATTTGCTTTTTCACTGTCCAGCTCTCACACTACATATGATAGGGATTACAATTGTTTGGACAATTCTAAATTTAGTCTTCAGTTGTATATCTTTACTCTTTAGGATCTTTTCTCCTTTCGTGGGTGCCTATACCATTCCTAGTCCCCTTCTATCTCTTAACTGCAGTCTCATTCTGAACAATGTTTGATCCAAGGAAGGGGAATCTTTGAACTGTTTCAATTTCCTCATGGGCATATAATAGAATAAAATAAAAAATAATTAGAACATAAAACACAGCAAAACAATGGAATGAATGAAGTTTAAAAACTGATAAATAAATAAACTAGATCGATCATATATGTGCAAATACTTGCAGAATTTAGAACATTGTTTGTCCAGAACAAAGGCAGCCACTTTGTAACTATGGGCTAGGGGCCATCAAGAGACATCCCATCTTCCAAGAAAGGAAGTAACAGTGGGCCAAAAAGTATGGGGATATATTGGACTTTGTCTCAAGTTGCTGATGAAGCGAACGTGTTTGGGGTTTTTTAAAAATAAAAATTGATCTCACTTTAAATAGTTGAGGAAAAAAACACACCCTAAGATGATAGCGGACCATAAAAACCATTGTTTGCATATGAGATGAGGCACATTAATCAGTTTAAGCCTTCCCGCTCTAATATAAATCCAGTTTAGCTCCTCCTTCTCAAGAGAAAACATAAATACTGTAAGAGAATACAACAGAAGGCAAGGCTAGAAAGCAAGGCTCCACTCTCCACCACAAATTTTGAATCAGAGAGGGTGAAAAGGCAAATCTAGCTGTATCATACATGAGTGACATTATTTCAAATTTTAGGCATGTGGGGCAAGATCGAATGATACCTTCCAGTGGGTGAAGAGTAGAATACAATCAAAGTGGAAGGGGAATTGACCTCTGCTTCCAGCTGCAGCCCTTACATGCATGAGAAAATCATGCTCCGATAGCTGGTCCAGCCCTCTGGAGACTCTGGCCAGCTGCAAGGGAGAGTGGAACAAAAGGAAATACTGCATTATAATACCAGTGTAACCTGAATTTAGGCCATTATATTTGTTACTTTTAGTAAAAAATTTCATAATGAAGTGAATAAAGGAGATATCTCTTTCTATTAATCAATTGTATATTAATGGTTTTATACCTTTCTAGGTTTAATCTTTTTGTGTTAACTGCTTTTAAGACTGGGATGAGGAATGGGGTTTTTGTATTTAAGCATCTTTCTTTAACTGTATTTTGTTATTTCTACTGGTTGTAATCCGCTTGGATCCTTGAGATTAAGCGGAATATAAATAAGTTATTTGTATTATTATTATTATTATTATTATTATTATTATTATTATTATTATTACCATAAAAGCCAATTAACCTAAGACTCTTAGGTTCATATTAGACCAAAACAAATGGTCTGAAATATCAATAACAAACAATGGTTGGGTGCCAGTTTATCCCATAACTATTTTCTCCTTTAAATCCATAAAAACAAAAAGTTACTAACCTTTTGCTCTTTCAACTCTGATATATCAAATATCCATTAGACCCACCTGCATAAAGACATTTTCAGTTCCGAAAAACCTAATTTTTGTATTTAATTTTAAAAACAAAACAATGCATTTCTCCCAGATCTTCATTTTTTCTAATGTACAAATGAACATATTTAGATAATATGAATAATGTTTTGTAGCTTAAAATGCTGACATTTTAGCTAAAGATAAACCTTAAAGATAATATAAATCTAATATTGAGATTACCAGAAGAGAATTACTCTTCTCTTACTTGAAAAATTGCCATTGGAGGATTACTATCTGTTAAACAAAACCACTATGTTTGGAAAAACAGGAAAGGGATAGTAGAGATAAAAAGCACTATAATAGAAATAAGATATTCCAATAATTGTTGTGATTTTATTATGTTTCCATTTGGGGGCTTTAGGTCAACAATGGAATCTTTTCTTCTCTTTTAAACTATTACCATGTAAATTGTCATCAGGGAAACTTTTCATTCCTTAAACAAGGCACAATATTTCTAGTTCTATGGACCCATCCATATTAGCATTTAATAATGGAGTTGACATGAAATCATGCAGTTTATAATAAATTATTATTTGTGTTATATTAACAGTATTAAAACTAGCCATAAAATGAAGTTAATGATTAGAAGAAAATTAAAATATTCTAATTGTATTTCTAAAAAACATTCAAAACTAAAAATCCGCTTAAATGAAATCAATACACAAAATTCAGAATCACTACTGCTACTCATTCTTTTTTATTAAGTCCTTGGTTTTGCACAAAAAAACCCTTCACAAATTATTTTCTCAAAATGTTCCAAAATTCATACACTCTCCACTGGCTGATATTTTTTTCAGCAAAGAATATCAATTCAAACAGTGTATTCCTGGTCCAGTATACCATTCATGATAACAGAGAACACCAATGGGCAGAGATTGTTGTTTTAGCACAGATGAAGACCTATAGCAGAAAAACAGGAAATACATCATTTAAACAATGCAGCCATATTAATTACTTGGGCTACTTACACAAGTCCTGCAATTTCTTTGGAATTCAACTGCTAAGCAAATGTATAGAAATTAATTAAAACCCTAAGATGTGTTTTAATTTTAAGTACAATTACAATAAATTTGGATTTGATGTCTGATACCACAGTTTGTCTTAGGTCTGAATAGAATAGATATTGCAGGAATTATTGACTTAAAACATGAAGCTTGCTCACTCAAACTCATTTGTATAGGTGTTGATATCTTATAATCACTTTTGCTGCCACAAACAAAAGATAACTAAAGCATACCAGTGCAGCCTGCCAGGTCATTGGAGTAATATATAACTTGGAAAAGCTCATAAAATGTTGTACAAATCTGTTGATGACAACAGCGAATATGGCATTATTTTTAACCGTTTGCTCTTTCATCCTTTCACTGTTACATCTGTCTACTTACTTGTGTCAATAAATTAACCTTTGTGCTAGTAGTCTACCCAACATAAGTTATGCAGTCTGGAGGAATTGTTGTATTGGACAAATCTGTGAAGAGATTGTATCTCCAATCTCTTGAATGTGTTCATCTCTGATGTGTTTGTGTGTGTTGTATATCTAAAACCATTTCTTTCCACTTTATGCTTCTTTCCTTTCATTGTAAACTATGTGTTATATACATCTGAGAAAATGTATGGCACAATAAACATGTCAGATGTTAAGGTTAGGTAAGGTTAACATTAGATTCTGAATTACCTAATGTAGTGCTAAGGTCTCAAGTGTTATCCACTCCTGTTATAAATAAAGTAACTGATGTGATAATGCCATTTTCTTTTTTGTCACTTTTGCTACAACTGATTGACAGCTATTGTTCTATCATTTATTTGAAGTGTAATTGAAAAGAAAAGTAGATAACCCGTATACAAAATTAGCAACAGTATCAGACAAGATGACAGCAGGATAAATAAAAGATTGAAAGGTTGTAAAGGCGAAGAAGTTAGGCTGTTTTATGAAATGGTTGAAGATTCAGTGCAACTGTGCAGAGCTACAAAATGTTTGGCCATTTGCTTTAACATTGTCTGATGCAAAATTGCCTACTATTACTTCAAAGATGTCAGATTCGGAAGCATCATGTAATGAAGACTTCACTGTGAGCGTAACACAACAACAACAAATAGAGGCCTTCAGGTCTTCCCATGACACTAAAAAACAAGATAGATGGACTTGAGAATGGTAACAGGACAATGAACACGAGAAGTCAAAGTATCCCAGAAAGTGGAAAACAGTAATGTAGGTTTTTAGTCAAATGGCTAAACAGTGTATGTCCTATATTGCAGCTAACAGAGAATGACTTTGAGCATGAACAAAGAAGTGGTCACTGTTATTGCTGCTGTTATCGTCCTTTACATTAAATTGGCTTTGACTTATGGTGACTATGAATAAAAAATCTCAGCAAGCCCTTTTTGTCAATAGCCCTGCTCAGATCTTGCAAACTCAGGACTGTTATTGGGTCCATCTGTTAACTTGATATATCTGTATCATGGTCTTTCTTTTTGCTTACTGTCCTCAAAGTCCTGTCCTTTTCAGCCAGAAGATGTCTTAAAATATCCATTTAGTTTTTTAAATAGTAGAATAATTATTAAATTATTCACTATGAGGTTGTCTACTGCTCTGAATAAATGAGAACCGCCATTTATACTTGTCATCTTTAGGAAATCAGAAGACAAAAGATGGGGAAATAATCTTCAACAGAGATAGGAATTAAAATTCTTTCTTTGAACCACCCTTTTATTAGAAATTTTACGATGACTTGGTTGCTTATTTTGGCCTCTTGAAGTTGTATGGTTTTATTAAGATGTGGTTATTGTTTATTGCTTTCTTGAAAGCGTGTGCTTGTAAATTAATATTTAATAATTTATTTTATAGTATGTATTTTGAATGTTTGGGCATCAGGTTTCAATATTATTTCACATAAAAGAAAACTTTGCTTTTTACCTTACCTTATCTTATCTTACCTTGTTTGAAAATAAATATGAATTCAAATGATTGGACTGAAAAAGAGATGAATTATTTTAGCTGACTGTGCAATGTAAATAGTTGCCAAAATGAAGGTCATTCATTCATTGTCAGGTATTTGTGTCAAAGAAGAAGTATGCCTTAGTCTATGGTTAATCAGCTAAATGTTCATTAGAAAGTCAATACTGACTATGTGCATTTCTTAGTTTAGCTGTATGCAATTATAGTGTTACTGAAAGGGATTCAGCTTCATTGTATTTTTTCATTCATTACGTTATTTTCCAGAAGTCTTTTAGAGGAGTTTCATGTTCCATAGGAAACAGAGTATAAATCTCTTTCTCTCCCTCTCCGGTTTTTCAATTTCTGAACACGTTTTTGCCCTTTAGGTGTCAACCTGGATTCTCTGGAGCAAGATGTGCTGAAGTTGTGCCCATGAAAATCCAATATCCCGAAAGTATGTTTTAAAATAATAAGAAATCTGCTTTCTCTCCCAACCACAGCAATCGAAATCAGTGTCACTTGGGGTTTTCATCCTTCAGATTGAACTGGATTCTTTTCCTTCTGCCCTTGAATTTATACTGTCACATTAGTCTGTACAGTTTGACATCATTGTACCATTTTCCATATTGCTACATTTCTTTATTAGTAGTAATTTTAGTATTAAAATTGCAAGCTTTCTTCCATAGGTGTGAGCTTTTCCAAGCTTAGCTCTAAAAAGAACGCTAACGGAATAACAGATGTTGTTCTGTCTGAGTTTTGTGACTTCAGTATTGTCTAAAGCTCATCTCAGTTTGGCCTTTGTAAATTTCTCAAAATGTTTTAGCCTTTATGGCAGCGAGAAAAAGAACCAGTTTCTGAAGATGAATGCACCAAGCCCAGGTCGCTCACACTAAAAGGGAGCCTCTTTCTTAGCGTGTATTTACCTCTTCTCTTTTTCTCCGTTTTCTCTACCTTTTTTTTTTTTTGTTTTTACTCTCAGGTGCCCAAATGAATTTACTGGTGATCGCTGTCAAAACTACGTAATGGCCAGCTTCTACAGTACGTCCACTTTCTTTCTGTCTCTGCTTGAATAGGAGCATGCTCAGTGAGGGCTGCTTTCTTGTAGCTGCATCTTTCCTCAGATTTTTATCTGTAACTAAATGGATTATATGTGCTTTAATGTAGATTGCCTCTGCATGTTTGCATGGACATGATAGCACAAGCAATTTCAGGAATTCAGCTGGACTGGATGGCAAAATTAAGAAAATTTAAAAATTAATGTTCACTCAAGTTAATAGCAGACAACTACAGTGTAACCATGAGCTTAAATTGCCAAATGAAATGCAGCATTAGATAAATATAGTATAGATACTATTTTTTAAAGCAAGTGATGTGAGGAAATTCAATTAGAATTATGATTTTCATGGTAATTTTTTATCAAGCACAACCAATAAAAAGTATGCAGGCTGAGATACATGAATATTGCAATTTTTCTAATTATTTTGGGGAAAATAGTACAACTCTGCACAAACATACACACATACACTTCAGAATCACGAATCCATTCCTTGGATTTGTAATCCTGCTTCACTGAAAGACAAGAAATATGCTTTACAAAGGGGTGTTTTACTTCTCTTTTTTCCTCATTAGGGTAAGTGTGTTTTGGGTTATGTTGGGATTAAAAGAGCTGCTTTTGATGTGCTTAAACTCCGTGGCATTTGCAGTCAGATTTTAGGAAACACTACAGAGTTTCTTATATTTTCATCCTTAGTTGATATATTACTGACAGCCAAATATCTTTTTTAAAAAATCACTAGTAAGATAAAAGTATTTCTTGATGGTTCGTTCATTCAACAGCACTGGAGGATCTCTGGATGCTAACTCAATTTCACTTCCATTAGCATGTAGCATTTATTGGTCATATAGGTCCATCTTCCATATCTATGATAAAAAAAATGTATATGAATAATTTATAGTAACCATTTTAAGCATTGCCCTCCCAAATCCCAAGTGTTCTCCTTGGGGTGGGGTCAGACATATTGCCTTAATGTTTACCTTAAGTACTAAAAAGCTTATTAGCATAGAGCATTAAATCTTTTTTTGATATTTGTACTGCCAAATGAGAAATATATATGAGTTTTCTAACTTATTTTCTGGACTTTAACAAAAATGTTGTTTGGATTGTCCAGAATAGATTAAGGCACGCGGTTAACAAAGGGAGCTTGCCTAATCATTTGAAGGTTTTACTTAAGTGCTGCATTTTTTATGTCTTAGCCATTAAAATAATTGACTAGACTCAGGGTTGTTCCCCTGAAATACAAACCTAAATCCTTTCTTCTAAAGCATTCCTATTGTCCGTAACGTCATTTGAAGCACAGTCTACACTTACTTTACTTTTACATGAAATGTATGCACCACAAATCTTTTTTAAGCCATTATCATTGATGTTACCTCATGATGTATCCAGCAAAAAAAAAAAAAATCAATAAGGAAGCACTTAGAGGCTTTTTCAAATGGGCAAGTATAGATGAACACACACAATTTTAAAGGGAAGTTTGTCTGATTAGAATAATTATGTGAATGTTGTGTGTGTTTTGCTGGACTATATAGTATGTCATAACTACAAAGCAACTACAGATTTGTTTAAGAAATGTAAAAAGACACTGATTTTAGAAAGGATTTATATTAATTTGACCTATGAATTATGAAGAGAAAACTTCAATAATCTAAGCTATTTCTCAGGTAGATTTAGAATTTGCATGTTTGTTTTATATGAAAATCAAATAATAGATCCAGTGTTGAATTTGAGAGACAATCTGCAGTTTCTGTGTTACTCTGAAAAACAAAGGGCAGGGTATTTTCCAACCTCCACCTACTCATAGAACTTAAATATGGATTTCAAATATAGACAGGGTAATTAATTGTGCTTCCTATTCTGTCATAGTAGTACAAATTACAGAGGCTTCGGCATAAAGTGGGCATGACATAGAGGCGGATTCCCATCAGTGTCAACCAGGCATGAATCCAAACTCCCACTTTGTTGTTGCGTGCCTTCAAGTCATTTTCTACTAATGGCAGCCCTAAGATGACCCTATCACAGGGGTTTTTTTTGGCAGGATTTGTTCAGACAGGGTTTGCCATTGCCTTCCTTTAGGGCTAAGAGCATGTGACTTGCCCAAGATCAATCACTGGGTGCTTATGGCCAAATGGGATTTGATCCTTGGTTTCCAGAGTCCTAGTCGAACACTCCAACCACTACACCACATTGGTTCTCACATGAATACTTATAGTTTGATAAAAGTTTGTATATTTGTTGAAGGAGCAAAACAGGGATTCTTGGACAAAGAGAGTAGTAGATGGAATCGCTATGGCATGGACTTCTTAATTGCACATGCATAGTAAAACTTTGTCACATTATTTCAAATATAAAGCAAGATAGCTGGCAGCATACAAGTCTTTGTTAATTTTAATAATAGCTTGTGTGAAAAATATTATTACTACTACTACTGCTTCTAGTACAGTTAACCTGAAACCATATCTGGATTGAAAACACTGAATATGGCCCATCCCTGTGTAATCACAGCTGCCTGGACAAACAAATTGGTGTTGCTGGCCACATACACATCCTGCCCAGTGCAGACTCTATGCCATTTCATGTGTACTGACAGAATATTGCCACCAGGGTTCTTTTGAGTCAATCTGTGCTGATCTTGGCATGCATAGGCTGCCAGAATAGATATTGTTCATGATTTTTAAGGAATGTTTTCTTACTAAGCCATCACAAGTGGGGGGATAGAAAACAATAGTTATAGATTAAATCAGAATATATACATAACAGTAACAGTAACGCATGTATGGACTTACTGCCATTAAGAACACATTGTCATTAATATCAAATATCAGCTGAAGTAGTATGCATATTATTCTGGAATTAGAATGCATGTTACCTCTGCATGATTTTTTTGTTTTTTGGTAAGATTTACCTGCCAAAATATATTCTTTTTAAGTGCCAACCTCCCACTGAATTATTTCAAATAGAAGCTATCTGAAATGAGTGACTTTCGGTGCAATTAAATTTAATCTAAACTGTCTTCCTTTATCTGCAGACCAAGCCTAAATGCAATAACATATATATATGCATGAGCATGTTACTAATTCTACTGAATACTTAATCAAGCTTTCTGTGCAACTAGTATATATTTGTTAGTAGTGTTCATGTAGGCATGTAATACTGGCTCTCTAAAAAGACAATTCTTTTGAATTTGGCCTTAACCCTTAAAATGTTTCTGATGCTTAGGAGGGACTATGCATACACAGCATATATGAATAGATGAGAAGTTCGCCGGAAAGAAAGAGAGAAAGATGGCTAGATGGAGAGAGAGAGAGAGAGAGAGAGAAATTTAAGTATAAATCAGAAGACTGTGTGTGTGTGTTTGCACACATGCATACCCAAGAGTTACAAATAAATAGAAAAATAAGTATTACCCTTATTTAAATATACAGCACAGAAGAGGCATCTTGTTTTGAAGTGTATTGTGTAGGCTCAGCAACTCCTTCTCAAATATAGCTGTTGAGTACAGTAAATCATGAATAAAAATCCTGAGGATACTGTGAACATCCACAGAAGTTACTGTAAAGTCAGCAGCCATAGATTACATAAAATAAAGTGTTGTGTGCCACTTATGCTGACATCATACTGCTAGGATGACTTTTCTAGGCCATATTAGCCTGTCCAGAAATAATGCCAGATGATGAAAGAGTAATCTAAAACTGTCTTTAGCTGAGGGAATCTATGTCGTTTCATTGCCAACAACAAAAATTTCATTGTTGATTGACCAAAAATGGAGCCAGAGCATAACAAGCGCCAGTTAAAAGGAACTAAGCACTCTAGTTGTGTCTTGTCAGCTCTTGGCCACTAGGTTTTGAGGATCCATTTTATTTTTCTGTTTTCCAGTTGATAATGGGAAATAAGGAAAGGCAGGCAGTTTCCTCTGTTTCTCATATATTGCCTCTAAGCAAATTAAAAATGCACACAATTGTTGGACAAATAATCCAAATTAGTCCTGCAAGTCAGTTGCCAAAGAACAGCAAAGATGACAGTATTATCACATGATATTGTCATTTTCTTTGTTCTTTGACAACTGACTTGTCGAAGAATTAGGCTTGGCTTAATTTGAAACTATGCAAGATCATTCCAGTAAGGATTCCTTACCCTAATGTATGTCAATGTGCCTGAGGACAATTTTATACAGCCTATGTAGGATGGAAAAAGTAAAAACATTAAGTGGAATTGGAACTGGAATTAATCCTAGAATGAGGGCCATGAGTTACAGACATGAAGAGCTGAACACATTTCATATATAGATGTGTTTTGTATCCATATTTTGGACAGAAGATGTTACAGTGAGTAGTTTCAATAGGTGGTCTATAAATGTGATGTATCAGCAATATCTTTAAGGGTTAAAATGCATTGGTGCATTCACCATATCTGTATAGATTGGGGTGTTGAACTTGCAGTCCAACAAAATCAGTAAAGCTGCAAGTTCCTCAGCCCTATTTCAGATTATATATGGATGCCAGTGAGTATTGGCTTCAAGCCATTGTCTCCTAAATGGATACAGAAACCTGCCAAAGCTTATATAAACCTTGCCACATTAATCTCATGCCATCCATCCTGTCTCAGTGTGCAGACACCAAATAGGTATAATATCCATGTGTAATTTGTTTTTTCGGTACAGTGCATTGCTCTTTTCTGAAACTATTTTCCTTTTCTTTCTTTTTATGTCAACTTTCTGCATTGGCAGAGCATCTTGGGATTGAATTTATGGGTATGAACCAATCATTCCTTTTAGCTTGCAGACTTTAGACCCTGAGAGATTGAAAACCTTTTTATTTCTCCCCCCTTCAATTCCTAACCAACTTCCTTGTTCTTTAGAAGGGATCATACAGCTATAACAACCTTTGTCAGCTCCCTATTTGCACTTACCTCAGCATTCATAAACATAACATGCTGCTGTGGAATATGCTTGAGCCATAAAAGAGTGGAACTATACTTTTCTGTTAGATTGCTTGGCACACTTTTTTAACATTTGATTTTGTTACAATCTAGTGTTGCTGCTCTGCCTTGGAAGCACCCACCCAAATTTCTGTCTGTCAGATTGAGTGATGGGAAAATCTCTTTTAAAATAAAGAAAGAATCCCCTTTCTGGAAAAGGGTAGGATAATAGAGCGGCAGTTTAAGAAACAGGGAACCTTAGCCCTGAACCTTTCTGCCATCACAAATCCCACTTAAGTACATGCTTTTATAGAAGATTTGAAGTCTGAAAATTGAAGCACCTCTTAGACCTAGCAATGTTCAGGGCATGTGAAGGGGAGATAAAATAAGGCAGGGCACAAGGAAAGTGAGAAAAGTCTGTAGTAAAATCCAAGAGCAACCACAGCACAAGGTGCAGAAACCTAACCTGAAGTTTATGTAGGAATTACGGTAAACTATTTCATATGCCCTGTTACAAAAATACTCTCTATTCTTCATAATGGCTGGAGACGATTCTGAAATTATATGTGACTTGGTTTTGCACTGCTTGTTCATGAGTATGAGCCCATAATTAGCACCAGAAGCACTTACATATGGTTAGAAGACTGTGAGTAGACCCCCACGTACTTAATGGGGCTTTTCCTTCCCACAGTATCCTCTTCAGCTCTCTTCCCAATATAATATAAGGCCTTAGGGACCTCCTAAGTATCATGATATGTAGCAGAAATTGAAAACTCCCATTTTATGGAGAAAAATGCCATGAGTTCATACATTCATACACTCATAAAAATGCAGGGATAGTTCAGGAAACTTAGAAATATCACACATGAGCAAAATAATTCATTTTTTACTTTTACAGAGTAGTTAGTTTCTGTAAGAATTCCTATCAGGGAGTAAAAAACAGGATTGCAGTTTTATAAATGAAATAAAAAATATACTCTGCTGTATGACGCCTCTATAAAGCACTTGAATATGACTAGATTTACATGGCATAATAGTATGCAGACACATAAAATGCTGCTGCACCAGGATAATGCCATTCAAACATCTGTGGTATACCTCCACAGATATGAGAGTCGTAATTCAGCATAGGTTAGTTGAGGGCCTCAGAATGCAGATTATTTTCTCCAAAACCCTTTTCCAAGCAATGATACAATGGCGTCTTCATTTCCTATCAATCTAGAGGCAGTATAATTTCAGAACAAGAGTGTAAAGGCAGTCTAGGAAACTGAATAAATGGAGCAGAGTGAAGGGTAGACATTGATATACAGTAGTCATGAATCTTTCATTGATCACACATATAAGAAACAAATGTCCATTTCACACAGAAATGCAACACCTAAAAAACTTCTGTTCCCTCAAGAAGCCATTTAATGCCTTAATTCCATAGATGAAGAGACATTGCCTTGATTCCATAGATGAAGAGATGAATAGCCCAAATGCTTTTGATAGTCCCAACTAGAGTAAATCTGTTGAATTGGTGGGATTTATTTGTTTACTCACTATTCAACAGTTGATTCAATGAGTCTATAGCAGTTTGGACTGCCAATAGAATTGGGATCATAATTTACAAAAAGGTGTCCCAGTAGCCTTGGAATTAAAATGGTCTCCAATAATCCTCAGCATGTTTGGCTGACAAACATTTATCTAACATTGAAGAAGCTAAAAAAATGGCAGCCTGGTAGGTTGTGATATGCTTGTTGCTAAAGCCCCACTGTTTAAAAAAAAAGTACAGAGGTAGAGGTGATGAGTGTTGCACCAAAATTTCACACTTTAATACTTTTAAATTAAAAAGTAGGCATTCAGATTGTGATAAAAGCTCCCTTTGGGGAATAAAACTATTATATTGGTGTATCAGATTTGTTTTCTTGTTCATGTTAGGAGCCATAACACTCTTATGTTTATATGTCATTTACAGCTTCTCTCTTTGCTGTATAATCAAGGATCATATACTCATGATTATCTGTATGCAAACGGATCTTGTAGCATCTTTGAGACTAACTGTGAAGAAAGTTGTATCATAAGCCTTCTTAGACTTGGTCTACTTTCTCAGATGCACAAGTCAAGTGAAAGCTTACGCTATAACTTCGTTCACATCATTCTTCTCAAAGGTGATACAAGATCCTTTTGCATGCATAGTCCTGACTAACATGGCTATGTCTCTGAATTTTAAATTCATTGTCATTATGTGATGATATCCAAGTACTGTCACTAAGGACATGCGAAGCCAACTCCCCATTGTCTTAATTCATAAAGGGGAAGGAGGTAGTGTGTCCTAATAGCCAAGAATACTAGGACATTCTCCTTGTCACCATCCCAGATTGCCAGTTTTATTGTGCCGCATGCAGTAGCAAGAATTTATCCCCACTTGAGTAGGAGATTAGCACACCAGATTTTATTCACACTGGACATGGGATGTAAACAAACAGATACGAATTCTATCACATAGTCCCATGCCATAAAATAATAATAATAAAATTTTATTTCTATCCCGCTTTTCCATGGTGATCAAAGCGGCGTAGGCAGTAATCCCGTTCTTTAAAAGGTCCAGGAGAAGCCTGGCTCAGGTACAGAATGAGTACTGCCTGAGGATGGGGCTATACGATAGAATCCATCCATGTGCATTTACATCTGCTACCATGGGAAATGCAGTCAACTCTAACTCTAGTTGTGCAACACCACACCTGACTTTATGCAAGAGACTCCACATTGGGTTCCTGCCGCCTTCCACCTGGTCTTCAGTCTTTCCACTGGGAATGTGTATTAAGATACACACTCCCATCCATAGTCCCCTGTGATTCACCTGCAGTCAGTACAAACTGACTGGAGCAAGAGAGCTTTGGGGATACATTCCTTGTTCCCTTGTAATTCCCTTCTGAATATGTCTGCAGCCTTTTGGGAAGGGGCATAAAAATCACCAATGAGACATGTTTTTATTATCGGCTTCTCAATGATATTAAACATTCCACAAAATTATCACTGGAAATGAAATCCATCACACACAGCATATTGTATGCTTGAATATATGCCCGCATGCCCACAGAGTGAGACTTGATCTTAATAAGGTAGGGGTTGGAGAAAACATTAATAGAGCATTAATGATAATTTTCCAGTTATCAAGCATGCTGTGCCAGGCTTATAGTTTTTATAGTCCAGTTTTCTTTTCCACAGTCATAGCAAATTAGATATTAAGATGGCATCCCCATGTCAAATCCTACCTCTCTGTGCAGCAAGACCCTAGAGTACTTACTACACGGCACTTCTTACCACCTTATCTCTATCACTGCAGAGAGTGAGAGGCTCTTGTGGCATCCTGGGATTGATACAATATATAGCCCTGGCACTAAGTTTATTATGGGCAGGAGGGAGGCAAAAACATTATTTTAATGAGTTTTAATGGCTGATACTGCAAACAGAATTCTATGTTAACCCTTTCTGAACTGCACTAATTCCTCTTTACTGGATTGCATTTAGCATGACTTTTCTATCTCTTGTTGTATTGTAACATTATAAGACTCCAGCTGCTTGGCTGCTCAATCAGTGCTTTCAGGTGAGCATAGGTTAGGAGTTATGCTGTATGTTAAATCCCTTCAAACTCCGCTTCAATCTTATTTTCAAGCATTATTCTTCACTCTTTTTTCCAGTTATCAAGCATGCTGTGCCAGGCTTATAGTTGACTTTCAACTTTTAACCTTGTTGTTCCCTTCAACCTGCTCCCACTTCCTCTCTTTCTCCCCACTCATTTCTTTCTCATATATTTGTGTTTGCTTCTCTACATTGACTTCTTTTTCTTGGATTTTTATTTGTATAATCAACTCGACATTCTTGTTGTTACTTTCTCACCAAACTGATCCTTCCTTCTCTCTGATAATAAGAAGTATTATTAATGTTTGTCTAAATATGATCAAAATTTAACTGATGTTGATATTGGGAATGGCTTGTAGGAAACACCTCTTCCATTAATAAAAAATGCATTGTATCACAGATACAACTTTAAAGAAAATAGGTTGTGGTCTTTTTAAATTACAAGTTGCAGTGTTTTGTTGAAGTACCTGGGAGACAAAATTGTGGTCAAGGCTATATGACACATAAATGCATGGAACATTAGTTACTCTGATGAAACAAGAAATGTTTCCAATACCCTTCAGATCAATTATTCATTCCCACCGAATTCAGTTAAGTGACTTAAAAAGGATCACAGGTAATGTTTCTTCACTAGACCCTGAAAAGGATAATAGCCAATAGCTAATCAAATGTTAGTCCTCATGTAATTATCATCAACAAGGAATATAAATCTAACAATAAAGTCATGCCAGAGAGCCTGGAAAATGAATTTTCAATGTGACAGTTTTGTAACTTCATTTAATATGTGGTAGCATAATAAAGTGCTCTACTAAGGTTGTTGAAAATTACAAGGAAAAATCAGTCACAAAGGAATCCTATATCTACATACTCATAAGGAAACTTGATTGAGTTCAGTGGGAATAATTTCTAGGTCAATAGAGCCTCAGGCTATATCCACACTGCACAATTACAATGCTTTGATACCACTTCAGCCTCCACAACTCCATCATATATAATCTTGGGATTTGTAATTTCATGTGATACTTAGAATTCTGTGCCAGACAGCTATATTGCTGTAGTTCAGGGAAGTGTACTACAACAAACTACTAATCCCAAGATTCCATAGGAAGGAATCATGGTAGTTAAAGTGAGGCCCAATTCTTATAACACTGCTGATATCCCCTCAGTCTCCATGTTTTGCCACTTTTGCTGTATGCAGAAAAAGGCATATCTTAAACATATGGCTTACAAAATAAATCTCTGTATTTAAAAATCATCCATGCCAGCATTTGCATGGAGGCTACAATTTCTATTCCTGCAAATGTCTTGAAAGAAAAACATTTCCTCCAGACACTGTCAACACTTCATGGAAGTTCCTTCCTACCAAACTGTTGTGTATCAATGACAGGCCATAGCATATCAGTAGATGCTGCCAATTGTTGGTCATTGCTCAGTATGATGATATCATACTGGGTCAATGTGTAAGCAAATATTTGTGCTCATTGGAGCAACAGTGACCACAATGGTGTGGAATTTGAGACCAAACACAAGCTAGTGTTAGAAATCCATCTGAGATCAGACTAGGGCAAAGCAAGTTGTACCAGATGCCTTATCTGCACACATACAGAAATCACCAGACCAGGAAATGCCCAAACACAGTTGTTTCAAAATACAGAAGTACAGTTTACAAATCCTTCTATAAGTTTCAAAAAATCATTCCTTATAGCTAGTACAATTCCTTGTTGGCTCTTCATACCATGTTTACACTCAGCTTTCCATCTGGATGATGTGACAATTTTTAATGTAGTAATTAATTATATTTTTAAAATTAAATTGCCTTCTGAGAAGTAGGGAGGAAAGGTAAAGTTCTGGCTCTCTTTAGCAACTTGAGCCGGTACTCAGTATCAGTATTCTCAATGTAACATTTCCTTTGTTCAACATACAAAGAACATTTTGCCAAGTGTGACACACAAATGGAATGTGATATCTTTTCCAACCCAAACATTGCTTACCCTAAGAATTACTTAATAATGATAAAATATCGTTGAGTGAGGTCACTTTTGTGGAACAGCTATTTTCTTAATGCAAATAACCTTTTAGCTATAGTTATGGCATATGAATAATCATGTCTGCGGTACAATGCATTCTTAATTATTGTAGTTTTAGATGGGGTTGGGGAGAAGGATTGAAATTAAAAGTTAAATTGTGTTGTTAGTAGGATAACTGCAAGCCAAGCTCAAACTACACCTGTAATATTTCTCATGTAAAGATTGCTGAGATCCTGTGCAATGCTGGAAAAATGCAAGGGTGTTTTACAATATCAAGGGCCCTTTTACACTGCACAGTTATAACACTGTGATTTGACTCTTAACAGTTATGGTTCCATCCTGGACATCCTGGGAATTCAAGATGGGAATTCTAAATATCCTTCCCTAAATTACAAATTTCAAGATTCCATAATATGTAGCCATGGCAGTTAAAGTGGAATCATAGTGTCAAAATTGGGCAGTGTGAAAGGGCTTCAAGAAAGAAAGATTAGAGGACTGACACTGAAAAGCTACCTTTGTCCCAGTTGTCTTTCCAAGAAAGAAAATTCTCTTTCTACACTTTCAGTGCATGGAAAATATGTATACTGTATATATTAAGCATTATAAATTTGAAATTAAAATTTATATTCCAATGAATTCTTTATATATCACTTCATGTTCATTTGTATTGTATTCATTTTAAAGTTAATTTTCATCCATCCTGGTTCTTCATTTAGATCTGGATTTAATTTGTATGGTAATTATGCCATTAATGTCATTATGTGGGCCTGTAAAATGACAGTCTGTACTTTAAATTTGGTGATACTGTCTCTGTTTTATTATCTAATGTACATTTTGTAACCACCTCCATTTTCTCCTTTTCTAGAAGCTGAGGAACTCTACCAGAAAAGGGTGTTGACCATAACTGGCATCTGCATTGCTCTCCTTGTAGTTGGCATCATGTGTGTTGTGGCCTACTGCAAAACCAAGTAAACTTTCTTTTTCCTTTCTATATCTGAGTTTATCTGTAACAGGGATCAGGAGACTCTCAAAACATAAACCTAAGAAATGTGCTTGACCCAAGATTAAGCAGCTAAACAAACTTAATGTCTCTGTACTCTTAGAGTATAGCTGGAATGCACTGTATAATCAGATAATACTTCCCATGGGAAGTGATCCCTTGCATTTTTCTAAACCAACATATGATGCACTGCAATCACAGCAAAAACAACCCATTTGTTTGAAATTTAACATTTAAATAGTAAATCTGCAGTTTCTCAGTTGTGTCCCACAATAGGCTGCATAATTATTCTGGAATCAAGCTTAGATCTAAGATTTTAATATTTTTAGTTGTGTGTGAGAGGTAAAATATGACAGTTGGTAAAATACAATAAAAACAAATGTCAAAAGGTTAATTACAGGCTAAGCTAGAGTTCCCCAAAGTTATGCCACCCCTTTTGAGCTGGACACTTTAAGTATTATGAGCTAAATCCAGTGTTAGTCCTAGAAAAAGATGACCCATTGAAATTAATTTAGTCACATTCCAGTGGGTTTAGCCCATGGTTTTACCATTTTGATTATAAAATGAGAGTGGGTATGTTTTCATAATCTAGATTAATATGATTTCAGTAAATACTGTTGCCAAATTTTCAAGCACCCCATCATAGGTATAATCCTTAAATGTTTGCCTTATCAAATTAAAGTCTTACTGCTTCAGCAAGAACAATTCAAACCAAAAAATTATTTTAGAGCAGTGAATTGTGTTATAAACAAGATCCATAGCTAAACTCTAATAGTTTCATTAAAACATCTAGGAGTAAAAATATTTCGCGCTCAGAGCAGTGTATGCCCTGTGGATAATTCTGCTGCGTCTCTGCATCAGAAGTGATTGCAACATTAATACAACCAACATTTACAAATTATCTTCTGTATCAGGTGGGCAACATTCAATCTCTCAAAACTGTTTTTGCAGCCCCTCAGCCCCTCCAAATTCCCTGGATCACCTTTTATTTGGTTAAAAAAATTGCTCTTTTGAAAATCTCCAGGACAAGCAATTTATGCTTTAAATGAGTTTCAGGAGTCCCTTGAGCTTTCAGCTATTTAAAATAAAAAAATACATTTTTTCAAAAGCAGAAGGGATTGTCCAGCCACCTCCACATTTTTTCTTGGTTTTTTGGCAGTCCATGCAGTCCCCAAAGCAAATATTTGCTCACAGGTCCACTACTGTTGCCCATCCCTGGCAACTTAGGCAGGTGACACGTCTGGTGACAGTGTTAAGCAAGTGATAAGGTGTTATTGTGCAGAAAAGTACATATTTCCAAATGTTCTATTGGCACAGTAATTAATTCAATAAAGAGGCATGGCTGAAAGGAACAGTGTGCACTTTTAGCTTTCACTGTACTTTTTCCTCTCTGCTTCCCCTTCAGTGATGTGTTGCTTTGGTTAGTGAGTGAATGCCCTTCACATGCAGAAAGAATGACACTTTGATAGCTTTGGAAAGGGTACCTGGTTGATTCAGACATAATGAGGAACCACAAGAATGAATTGTGATAAGCTTCGGGTTCTAGTTTCCTCTCCCTCCACACTACCTCTCTTTTCTTCACAGTAGCAAAGAAGAGCTGTTTTCAGATTTCCATTAGCCACAGCTCCCCATGATAGCCAAGTACAGGGGAAATATTTAGGAAATGTTTTGTTTTTTCACTTCTCATCACTCCATATCGATATAAATACAGCACTTTGGAACTTTTCTTTGCTCTGGAGGCCTTGAAGCAGGAGTAGGCAATAATGTTTTGTAACCTCAGCCACCGCAAAATGAACCCTCGGCTTTTAATGTTCTATTTGGCATCCTGAAGCTATAACATGCCCAAGGCCTGCCATCATTCAGTAGCTACTCACATTCTGTTTTGTCACATGAGGTGGACAGCGAATCCTACAAAAAGCAGAGTGTATTCCAGATATCTGTGGTACACATACTTGTATTTAACAGTGGTTACTGAGAACAAACCCAAATAAAACAGTGTTTTTAGAACATGGTTTCTTCTCAGTACTTTAAAGTACCCATGGTTCCTTGATCATGGACATTATGGAAAATTATAATTAGTTAAAAATTGGAAGTAGACATTTCAAAAGCCTCCAAAAGAGGAGAGGCTATGCAGACCTCAAGATCACCCTATGCCAGTCTTGTTGTAGAAAGTCATGACTTCCTATTTAATCTGAACAGAATCACTGAATTGCAAAGTCATATTCCACCCCCATGCTATAATTCCTGACAGACATGTACCAATTTTGAACCAATTGAAGATATGACTCATTGACAGTGAGGTCTCTTTTAGTGTCTTTGTCCTGTTTTCATGCAAGAGCCAAGACTGCAGCCTAGATAATGGTACTGGATAATTTAGCCTGAAGTACTGTACAACATTGTGGGAATCTCCAATTTGCAATGTTTCACCCTGTTGTACAAATGAAACATAAATCAAGGTTTACCCCAGTGGAGATGTGGCCTGATAAGTTGGCTTTTATAGTGAAATCTGCCAAAGTATAAATCTCTCTTTCAAACATTCATGGTTGGCACACTTTTAAATAAGAGAAGTCTAGTGTTTTGTGTATGTTTACTGTCCACCTTCATTTCTGCACAGTAAAATCAGTAAATATATTAGGTTGTATGGGCTATGTTAACATCAAGCACATGTCCTTGATTCTGCTGAATTTGCAGGTGATGTTGAATCCTTCTCTCATCTATAATGCAACATGGGTGAGTGAGTGATTCAGCACTTCTAATGACTAAGAGCAGGTAAAAGGTTCAGTCAAAGATTAGTGGTTCTTTCTGAACTGTATCTTGAAGCAATAAGAATCAGAACCCTTTTATATTTTTATTTCTGATTTGTTTATTTTTAAAAAAAAGCATTTTGTACAGTTTTTCAGGCTAAATTACATACTAAATCTCTGGTAGAAGAGCCAGTCCAGTTCCACAGTAGTACATTACTGGATGCAGGCAGAACTCCAGAGTTACACACATGGGTTCAGCATGAGTTCAGATGCACACAAATCCAGAATTTCATGTGTCCTCATAACTACAAATAGTACAAATATATGGGGAAAGGGTTTTCAGTGCCCTGTTGCAAGTAAAAGGAGGCAATGGTAAACAGCTACTGTTCCAGGAAATTCTGCTTGTTCTGGGTTTAATTAAATATTTGAAGGGATGTCATATTGAGGATGGAACAAGCTTGTTTTCTGCTGCTCCAGAGAACAAGACTCAGAACGATGAATGCAAGCTACAGGAAAAGAGATTCCACCTAAACATTAGAAGGAACTTCCTCACAGCAAGGGCTGTTCAACAATGGAACAAACTCCCTCAGAGTGTAGTGGCATCTCCTTCCTTAGAAGTCTTTAAACAGAGGCTGGATGGCCATCTGTCGAGGGTGCTTTGATAGTGAGTTGCTGCATGACGGGGTTGGACTAGATGGCCCTTGGGGTCTCTTCCAACTCAATGATTCTATGAACTTGCCTTTGGCTATATGCATCATAGATATCAGGACTAAGTCTGCTTTTTGTAGCATCCTTCACGTGATAAAAGTGATGTGTCTTCTAGATGATGGCAAGCAAGCATATCATAGCTTTAGGATGTCAACCATAGCATTAAAAGCTAGGGGTTCAATAAGTGACGATTGGAGTTACAGTTTTTTTCTGTTTCATTTCCTACACCTGCTTCAAGGCCTCTGGAGGAAAGAAAAGTTCCAAAGTGCTGGATTTATTTCAGTATGCAGTGATGGGAAGAAAAAAAACTCTGCATCTCTTAAATATTTTCCTATATACCAACTATTAAAGACACAAAACAAGAACCTCACCTGATCCCATAGAAAGTCCTTGTGCATTATAAAGGTGCCATCCAGAGCACTTGAGGTCCATGGTTAGCTATTCTGTGTAGAGAAGAAAAATAAAAAGGGATAAGGTAAATCACATAGATTGGATCTTCCTTCTCGTTTGTAAAGTTTGGTACATTACATGAAGAGAAACAGAAGTATTTGCCAGTGACAGAATATTCAAACTCAGAATATGCATTCCAGAAGTCCTGGATCATTCAGAGGATGGATTTATATCCCATAATGGTAATTTGCTAATGTGTAATATTGCAGATCAAACCTATTTATTCATGCAACTGTTAAAGTTATTTCTTATTTCATATGCAGGAAACAGAGGAAAAAGTTGCATGACCGTCTCCGGCAGGGCCTTCGCTCAGAACGTAACCACAGAGTCAACATGGCAAATGGGCCTCACCATCCTCATCCACCACCAGAAAATGTCCAGTTGGTGAATGTAAGTTTTAAATTATCAGCAAACTTAATGGCAGGTTATTGATTCAACACTAGCTTTTATTTGAGATACCTTTAATTCCTTAAAGAAAACAAATGGGAAAGCTTGCTTTCTTCATAACATGCTATTATTTCTCCACTTCGTTGTTAACTGCCATCAAGACAACTTTATGTTATGGTAGCCTTATGAATGAGAGATCTCCAAATCACCTGGTCACCAACAGCCCTGCTCAGGTCTTGCAGATTCAGGGCTGTTGCTTCCTTGAATATTCATCTGAAATGCAGTCTTCCTCTTTTCATACTATCTTATAGCAATAGCAATGGCAAGTACATTTCTATAACACTTATCAGTGCACTTAAGCACTTCCTAAGTGGTTTACAAAGTGTAAGCTAATTGCCTCCAACAATCTGGGTACTCATTTTAGTGACCTCAGAAGGATGCAAGCCTGAGTCGAGCTTGAGCCCTTTTGCTGGTATTGAACTCGCAACCTTATGGTTTGTGAGTGAGTAGCTGCAGTACAGGCATTTAACCACTGCGCCATCAGGGTCTTCTACCTTACCAAGCATTGTTGTCTTTTCTAGTGAGTCATGTCTTCTCATAATATGTCCAAAATATGACAGCCTGTGTTTAGTCATCTTGGCTTCTAGGGAGAGTTCAGGCTTGATTTGCTCTTCTCTTTTTAGCAATCCACAATATCCATAGAACTCTTCTCCAGCACCACATTGCAAATGATTTGCTTTTCTTCCTATCAGTTTTCTTCACTGTCAAGCTTTCACAACTATACATAGAAATGGGAAATATGGTAACTTTAGTATTCAGTGATATATCTTGATACTTCAGGATCTTGTCTAGTTCCTTCATAGCTGCCTTTCCAAATTCAAGTCTTCTTCTGATGTCTTGACTGTAGTCTCCATAACAATGACTGAGCCAGGATATGGAAAATTTTGAACTATTTCAGTGTAAATCATCAGTGGTCATTATTTTTGTTTTCTTAATTTTCAAATATAAACTTGCTCTTGTACTTTCTCCCTTGACATTCTACAGTAATTGTTCCAAGTGTTTCCTATTTTCTGCTAGTAGTATGGTGTCATCTACATATCTTAAATTGTTGGTATTCCTATCTCCAGTTTTCACACTTGTTTCCTCGAAGTCTAATTCTCCTTTACATATTATATGTTCAGCATACAAGTTAAACAGGCAGGGTGATAAAATGAAGCCTTGCCTGATCCTCTTCTCAATTGGAAACCATTTTGTTTCTCTGTATTCTGACTTAACAATAGCCTCTTGGCCTGAGTACAAGTTATGTATGCATCACAAGGACAATCAAACATTGTGGTACACCCATTTCTTTAAGAGCGACCCATAGTTTTACATGATCTGTACAGGCAAAGGCTTTGCTATATTCTATAAAGCACAGGGTGGTTTTCTTTTGAAATGCTTTGGTGCAGTCCAATGTCTAACATATATTTGCTATATGATCCCTAGTGCCACCCCCTTTCCTGAACCCAGCTTGGACAATAGGTATCTCTCACTCTATATGTAGTAAAAGTTTTTGTTGTAGAAGTTTGAATATCACTTTGCTTGCATGGGAGAGTAATGCAATGGTCCTGTGGTTACTGAAATCCTTTGTGTCTCCTTTCTAGAGGATTAGAATGTGTATTGAGCATTTCCAGTCTGTGGGCTATTGTTTTGTTTTCCATATTTGTTGACAGATTTTAGTTAGTAGCGGAATAGATTTTGTCTCTAACTTAAAGCAGTTCTATTTGTATCCCATCTGTTCCTGGTGATTTATTTCTCCCAAGTTCTTTGAGTGTACATTCCACCTCACTTTCTAAAATTGGAGGTTTGTCTTTATATGATCCTTCCCCAAATAAATCTGTCATCCTTTCATCTATTTTATATAGTTTTTCCATATATTGCTTCCACCATCTTTTTATTTATGCTTGGTTGTGTAATGTTTTGCCCTGCTGGTCATACACCATCCCCTCTCTTGGTTTAAATTTTCCTTTGATTTTTTAGATCTTGTGAAACAAGTGTCTTGTGCCTCCTTTTGTGTTACTTTCTGTTTCTCTACATTGATTAGTATAGTAGTTTTCCTTGTCCCTGCACACAGGTCATTGAACAGTTGCATCCAAGGTTCTGACTATGTTTCTGCAACTTTTTACTTTTGCTTCTTGTGTGTCCTTAACCATATGTACATTTTCTGTCATCCATTGATGGTTCTTTTTCTCTTGTTTTGGCTGGCTTCATTTGTCTGAAAGCAGGGAACAAAGCTTTACCATCAGAATTATTTTAAAAAAAATAATAGACTGAATTATTGTCCACAAAACCAATCATGTTTGAATATGTAGCATGACAATAAAACTGCCTTTATCTGAAATTAAACTGGTGGCAAAAAGGGGCAGGATGTTTTTGATAGTGGTAGCCTTTTCATGGAACCTCTTTGGAGAAACTTCATCATCGTGAGAGGCCTAAAAGTCTCAGTTTTCAAACTTTTGTTTCAGAAGACTTCAGAATAGAGGTGGCTGCTGTTTAAGAAATTGTCTTTCATAGGTTCGAGTCAGGGACGGACTATCAATCTAGCCAAAAATAAAAGCACCTGTTTCTTAAATGTCCAGGTACAGCACATCTCCCTGCTAGAACTGTGAGCTTTCAGTAATTTTGGCTATTTCATATTTTGTTTAATTTTGTAATTTTATTGTAGGATTCAGTCTGGTTTTCTGTGTGAAATTGTAGCTGCTGAATCATGGATGTGCTGGGACTCTGTAATGCAATATAAATTAATAGAATAGAATTTGAATGCAGAAGCTGATTGAACCATCTGCCTAAGGAATAGGCTGTAATAGAATCTATTCTAACACAATGGAATTTGAGGGACATGCTGCTTAGTCCTGACAAAATATTTTTGTGAATCTGAGAAGCTTTTTTTCATGATTGGGGTACAGCATGCTCTATGCACACACAACCTCCTCCTGCTGATTATGAAGCTGTGCAGATTCTGCATTGATCATTTCTCTTGCTTAATTACATGAACAGGCATGCTTCTATTTCTGTATGCAATTTAGAGCAAGTAAATAGATTTTGTTAGCCCACTTCTTATGTCTGCCACTGCTTTATTTCAACTGAAAGAGCTGTGTGTGTTCTTGCATAGCTAGCTTCTATTTCCATATGGGGCGTTTGCTCTTATTCTTCTTCCAAAATGTATTTAGGGCCCAAACTTATTTGAGGAAAAAGAGAGTTCTGTGAGTCTGGTGGAGCTGCTGTATATGGTTCTCAGACAATAATGTAAAAATTCTGGCCTCTCTTCTGATCTGTGCCTGCTGGCAAACTGAAAAATGGTATGTATCATCCATTGCCTTTGAACCAAGCAGTTCCATCATCTGCAGCTGAATGGGATGGAGTGGAGCTGACAAAAGTAAGAGAATTTGGCCAGGTCAAGCATCTTCTCTCCTTCCTCCCTTCCCTCTCCACCCCCAAGGTAATTTGCAAAGCAACACTCACTTGACAGATATCTCTCAAGACAGTGAGAACTGGAAGGAGCCCATAATGAACTCCATCTATTACCTAGCCAATTAGTGATCCATAGGATAAAGATAAACAATACAAAAAGCTGCTATGACAATAGAATGGGGAAACAATGCAGTTGACAATGCATGTAGGTTAAAGCTGAATTCATTTCCACTGTTGCCTATGGAAATACTTAGGATCCTTGCACTCAGCAAGAGTTTTGCCTTAACTTCAACAGAAAAAAAAAATCACCTGCTCCAAGATCCTGTTTTGTGTGTTTAAACGATGCAGACATTTCCCATATTACATCATTCCCTGGGAGAGCCAAATTGCAGACAAGCTATGTCTGTTACTTAGCCACCAAACAGTCATGTCTTTCCTTCTGCCAATTACATTTTTGTTTTTTGTAGCAGTAGTAGCAGGAAAGAATAAGAAAAGAATTCATAGTCCATTGTTTTTCTTGATCACTATGGAGTCTTCAAATGACAGCCAAACTAAACATTTTGAACGACTGGTTCATTTAAAAAAACAGGAAAATTATGCCATTGGCAACATTTTTTAACAAAGAGCTGAAGGACAGAATGGCTCCCTGGATTAAAATCCAGACAACTGTCATGTTCTGAGTAGTTCTGAATATACAGAGAGAGTATTTGAAATGCAGTACCTGCACATATGGATAGCCCCTATTCCAATGTTTAGCCCTACATCTAAAGGGCTTAACTGAGTTTGGGCTTAACTGAGGTTGGGTTTGAGTATCACCAAATATCCATAGGCTAGAGGCTGAATCCCACTAAAAATAGATGAACTTTTCTGGCCCAGTTCAAGATGTGCATTATATGATAAAAACTGTTGTTTCTGCTGGAACAGCTATGTTTAATTTGAATTCATTGTAGAACTAAACACAGTTTTCTCTGTCTTTTCATGAAAATAATTGGTGCCTGCTCCAACAAGAGGTATAGCTTCAGTGTGTGAATTTGACTGTAACTTGTTTGTTTGTTATGTACCATCACATCATTTCCAGCTTATGGTGACCCTAAAGACCTATACTTGGGGTTTACATGGCAAGATTTGTTGAGGGGAGGCTTCCCATTGCCTTCCACTGAGGCAGAGAGAGTGTGGCTTGGTTAAGGTCACTCAGTGGGTTTCCATAATTCAGTGGGGATTCAATTCCTAGTCTCCTGGAGTCCTAGGCAGCATCTACACTGCAAAATTAATGCACTTTGACACTGCTTTAACTGTCATAACTCAGTGCTATGGAATTCTGTTATTTGTAATTTTGTGAGATATTTAGCTTTCTCTGTCAGAGAGCTCTAGTACCACAAAAAACTACAAATCCCAGTATTCCATAGGATGGAGCCATAGCAGTTAAAGCAGTATCAAACTGCACTGATTCTGTAGTGTGGTAGCAGCCCTATTCTAGCACTCTCAAACCATTACTACCTTGCACTGGGTCTTCTTGACTGTTATGCTGCTTTCTATACCTAAAAGTGGAGGGTGCAAGCTTGAGGGGCAAGTGTGAACTATGTTACACATATGGGTTTTTGTCTCTGCTTTGTTTAGCAATATGTATCCAAAAATGTAATATCCAGTGAGCATGCTGTTGAGAGAGAAACAGAGACGTCGTTTTCTACAAGCCACTACACCTCAACTACTCACCACTCTACCACCGTAACCCAGACACCGAGTCACAGGTAGGAGGCTGAAAATGAAGGAGTATGCTGCTGTTTTTGTTTCTATTCAACAAATACATTTGCTTTAAAAATGAATTAATTTTAGAAAGATCTTAAAAATGATGGAAACAAATCATTTATCATAAAGACACACATTCAGAGTTCTGTGGTGCCTAGAAATGAAGTACTGAGTCCATTTCTGGCCATCACATTTTATTTGATTAAATGGAGCACATCCTGAGAAGTATAAACAGAATGCACTGGGGATTGGAAACTAGGTCTTATAAGCAAAATTAAAAGATCTGGGTATGTTTAGCTTTACGAAGAGATTAAGGGAAGTCATTGTTCTAGTTTTCAAATATCTGAAAGGTTGCCATGCTGAAGATGGATCAGAGTTGTTCAGTATTGCTCCAGAGGCCAGGAGTAGAGCCAAGGAGTGGAAATTGCTGTAAAGTAGATTTTGGTAAACAATAGAAAAAATTCTTGACAATGAGAACTCCTTGCCAGTGGGATCTTATTTGCTAGAGACATTTTAAGCAGAGAACGGACAGCTGTTTTTACTGCATCCTCTACTCAGACACTTTGTTAAGCAGGAGTCAGGCTACATAATCTCCAAGGTCTTCTCCATCTCTGTGATTCTGTCCAAAAGTGCAGTTGCACCGCCAGAGAATTTTAATGAGTAGCCTTTTCTGATTGAAGGACAGAATTGTTTGAAGACAATAATTTTCTAGTGTATAATATTTAAAGAATACATAGAGATTCTGCTAAAATGACCTATGCAGCTCTTATATTATTTTTAAAAGAAAACATCTTACACTTCACTGATGCAGCATCAGTATATGTACAAGCTATATGTAGGAAAAAGCAAGTATAAATAGAAATGTTATGCAAAATAAGGGCTTTTTCAGATTATGTTTTCATTACTTAGTTGTTATCACTTTGTATGCCCAGTCCCCATATTTTCCTTCAGGTTACACTTATTTTTCAGCAGTGCCACTTCTTGATAGTGTCAGAAAAACTATATCATGTTCTCGGAAAAATGTGGTTCTGTATCCATTACTCTGGTATAGAACCAATTGCTGAGATATCACAGTCACCTTCTGGATATTATATATGGTAGGAACAGTGGTGAGCAGTATCATTTCTGCATAACTTGTGATCCCCCAAAGCAAGCACAAGCTATTAGACCAATATGCTCATTTGTCAGGAGTTTGACAGTCCTGATTTTGAAATACAGTACCAGGTATATAGAAGAAAATTACTGGTTCTTCAAAGAGTGCCCTGGAGGAGTGCCATACTTGCTCAGCATCCCATAACCACTACTTGTGGGGAAACCTTCAGCAGCATATACAGTTGGCCCTGTGGCTAGAAAATACTTTCAAAAATACCTTGGCTTGACTTTTTATATAAGGGACACCATTTTACTATGACACTGTATATAATGGGTCTCAGACATCCATAGAGCTTAGTATCCACAGGAGGCCCTGGAACCAATTCCTCCCATACTCACTTTGCAAACAGTTTCCCTTTCACTTATTTGGTTTCCTTTATTTCTTTGAAACTTGTGGGCCAGGAATATGCTGAATAAAACTGCTCATGCAAAGGACCATAGCATGGATAGCTTGACAGTTTTGGCACTCTCACAAAGGACTCTTTCACATGGGAAGCAAGCGTCATTAAATTGTGATTAAATCGTGCTTATAGTGCAATCGGGGGGGGGGGGAGAGATTATCACACCTTTGCATGCTTCTCTCATTCATGTGCCATGCATAAACAGTAATTGATGCATCACTGGGTAATAACGGAAACTCCCATTATTACCTAATGACACATCCAGTACTGTTTACGCATGAGACCCGAATGGGAGAAACATATGGGGGTGTGATAATCTCCCCCCCCCCCCATTGCACTATTAGCATGATTTAATGACTCTTGCCTCCTCCATGTGAAAAAGTCCAAAGGCGTAGCCATGGCCTTCTTGTAGAAACAAAAGAGCTTTTACAATTGTAGCACTATAATTCCACTTCAGCAACATACCGTGGTAGGCAAGCTGATTGCTTTCTTCACACACTATCACCAGAACCAGGGAAGGAGGCAGCCACCACCATGTACATCCTACCAGAGGCAAGTTCTACATAGATTTGGCTATTCCTCCGTATACCAGTGATTTTTCAAGTCACCACTCCCAGCTAACCTAGGCTTCAAATACACTTTAGAGCCAGGCATGGATGAAGTAGTTAGTTCTGTAGAGTTGAGGTTAACTACAGCATAACTATGTTAGTGGAACTTTCCTCCCCAATTGGACTGAATAGCATCTCTGCCGTGTACTGCTCCTTTCCAAGTATACTTTCTTTTTTCTTTGAATAGAGGGAACCCACAGTATAAATAATGCCTTCTTTTCCCCACAACAGCCTATCTCCTCCTCCCAGCTATCTTTGAATTGCATGCAATACTATTATGTTTAGAGAAGACTTGAAGACTATTAGCCAAAAGCTAAATACAGTTGGGACATGTGTTCACTGATAACCTAAATAAGCTCTAGGCAAACATGCTTATCCTGAATTGTATAATTCTCTTGGAGCACATAATTTGTTCTTTGTGTATATAATTTGCCACAGAATAAGACAAGACCTGCTCATTGTTTATTCCTTTCTGTAATGTTAAAATCCTGAAAAGCACAGCCATTTGGGATTGAATCTTTCTTTGCACCCCCATTTTGTGCACATAATACTTTTTCTAAACAAAAAATTGTCCTCTCAGTTATTCAGACAGAACAGTATCATAGATGAATGAAAAACCTTATTGCCGTGCAAATTGATAAAGCACACAGCCTAGAAGATTATCTGAAAATAGTTTGTTTTCCCTTTCCTATGTCTAAATTTAAAATGCCATCTTCTTTTCTTCCCAACGGCTTTTTATCAGTTGGAGTAATGGTCGGACTGAAAGCATCATCTCTGAAAGTCATTCAGCACTCATGAGCTCCTCTGTTGAGAATAGCCGGCATGCAAGCCCCTCTGGTCACCGCGGGCGCCTCAATGGCATTGGAGGGCCACGAGAAAGCAATACTTTCCTCAGGCATGCAAGAGAGACACCCGACTCCTATCGTGATTCTCCACACAGTGAAAGGTATTGACATAAATTAGTTTACTGCCAATAACAGGAAAGGTGTGACTGTTTGAGATATTTGAGGGCAATGTCTAGGGGCTGTTTCACACTACACAATTATAGTACTGCCTTGACTGCATCATAAGGAATCCTGGGACTTGTAGTCTGGTGAGGTACTAGATCTTCCTGGCTGAGAATGCTAAATAGCCTTACCTAAACTGCAGTTCCCAGGATTGCAAGGGATGGAACCATGGCACTTAAAATGAAAACACGGTGCTGTATGATCAATAGGGTGAAAGGATCCCAGGTAGCTTAAGCACAGAGAGAGAACTGAGCTCCTGTGCTTCCCAGTCATTGGGATGGCTAAAGCTTTAGAGGCCTGGATTGAAATAACCAGAATCTGCAGACACAGCTGTTCCAGTGCATTTTGTTTTGTTTTGTTTTGCATGCAGCCATTCAATAACTTACCACATAATTGTAAAGTCTATGCAGTCTATATAGAAATTCTATAGTGACCACTTTTTTGTTAAAGCATTCATTTGTATGGCATTCAAGAGAACAATTATCAGTTTCTCTTCAAGCAGCCTAAACCAAACTCAAACATTGTGGAAGCTGCTCAAAGAAAGTCTTCTCAGAAACAGTATATAGCATCTGCTTATAAAGTGGGCAGAAAAGTTAATGCTGTGACCAGGAAATAGTACATGGCGGCAGTCTTTTCATTAGTCATTAATAATCCTGAAGCATGCATAGACACATGTCAGAGGTGAGGGGAAGTCATTCCATTTTTCAAGCATACCAGAAGACAACATGAAGGTGGCTCTAATTTTCCAGGCATAGCCCCATCAATTAGCCAGTCAGCAAATCAATACTGCCAGACATGCTGGAGATTGCAATGGGAAAGCCATAGGTGAAGCCATATCTCTTGAGATGCTGTGCCTGTATACAGTTGATACAGCTGTCACAAGATGATTATAAACCTATTAAAGATCTTAAATTCAACAGATAGATGTTTTTTTAATTGGGAAGACTAGTGAAAGTTTGGACCAGAAAATGATAGTAACCACAAGGAAGCATGGTGTTCAAACTTATACATTCTTATTACAAAAGTTGAAGTCACTGGGGTTTAGATGTCCTTCATCAAAAATATCCAGATTGTCATCCAGTAGACAGTTTGAGATATCTTGCAGAATTCATTATCATCAAAGAAGATCTACCCTTGGAGCAAATGCCATTCTTCCTTTGAGAAACAGCTTTCAGACTCTTAACAAAGACCTTCTACACTTCAGCCAATATGTCCTCATTACTCTTCTACATTTGCTGAGAGACACCATTTCAGTTTGCATGGCAGTCAGTAACATACAATGCCCGAGTGCCTGACATTATCAACAAGGGGTTATGGCATAGAATTTGGGACCCAACCATCTTGATGGGTGTCCCATGCTGCTTTTCCATCAAGAGTACTTTCAGATGAAAGCTGTGACCTTCTTGCCATGAGTGCTATAAAGCCAGTCACCTCTCAGGTGGGACAGAACAGACTTTTCTTGAGGTATGCTTCACAGAGGATTAAGACCTAATGCCAAGAGTTCACCTCTTATGTCAAAGTGATGAACCTTTGAATGATAACACTGATGTCCCTCGTTCCACTTCTGCAGAGGAGCCACTGTATGGCTATGATTGAGCTGAAGAATGTACATGCCCATTTTTTCCTGGCATTAGAGATTTTGTTTCATGTTGCTCTTGGTACAAGGTATTATCAATTTCATGTCCTCTTCTTTGAGCCCATGGCAGCTCCTGGAATGTGCACAAAATGATGATGGCAAGGTTAAGAGCTGAGAGAATAGTAGTCTACCTCTAAGTCAATTTTTGGTTGATAGTTTCCCATTCAAGGGATGACTTATATTCAGATTTCCATGTGACCCTGTTTTGTTTTTTTTGTTTTTTTTTTTTTGGTTGTTGTTGTTTGCAAGATGTAGGACTTGTGATCAGCTAGAAAAAAAAATCTCATATACAACCAACGTTCTCTCTATAATTGATAGGTGCCTGCCTATCTGGAATATGGCATATGTGTCACTGAATTATTTTGATGAGGCTGTTATAAGAATGGAGCTCTACCAGTCCCTCATCTGTAGGCCTCTGTCTGAATCATTTATAGAAAGCTAAGCAAGGGTGAAATTTGGGATGTATTCCCATGGTTTCTGTGCTCCAGAGTCAGTCTGGTGCAACTAAAAAAAAAGAGTAAATGAATAAGTAAAAACAAGTATAAGGTGTGTATTCTTTTTTTAAAAAAAACTTTCACTCTTTGTGTTTTTTCATATAAAATAATTGAAATGCAAAACCTTGGACAGTAAATTAATCTGGAAGTATGCTCCTTTTGTGCTTTACTACTTTAACTCAACCTTGAATCAATTTTTAATTCATATGTAAATGAAGACTGTGGATCCTTGATATAACACCTTGTAATTCCTTTGACATCCATGCAGCCAATTTGCACTACCTGGCCTTGAATTCTATCAACACTGAGGATTAAATTTTCACCTGTGTAAAGAAGCTGCTAGATCACATCTTCAGCAATATTAATGCCTTTACATTTCAATACAGTACCAGCAAACGTCCCCAGTTTCACATGAATATGAATAGGCTTGAGTTTTAACACATCAAAATCTTCAAGGAAAGTGATGTAGCAGTCTGAGGTCTAAAACATACTGCAGAAATAATCCAATTTGAGACTGCTTTAACAGCCCTAGCTCAGTGCTAGGAAATCCTGGCAATCCTGGGGTGTGTGTGTGTGTGTGTGTGTGTGTGCCACCAGAGCTCTCTGACAAAGAAAGCTACATCTCTCACAAAACTACAGTTACCAGAATTCCCTAGCATTGAGCCAGGGCAGTTAAAACAGTCTCAAACTGCATTATTTCTGCAGTGCATTTTGGTCCTGAGTGACAGCCACTAAAACCCAAGGCACATCCACTTCCATGGTGCGCCACTATGGTGCCTGTGAGAGGGATGTGTCTTTCCCCTGGTGGTTAGGAGGACTACCCCACAGGAGCAGGGAGACAGGTTATATTCTTTGGACTAATTCCCAAAATTTATTGAGTAATCCTGTGTACTTTCTAGTGAAGTCATCTAGTATCTGGAGATGTCACCTCTCCCTTCAAACAGAGTCACGTTGGCTGGTATTCTGTAGAGTAGTTCCAGCTAGAGTTGACCCATTCAGTCTACTGCTGAATAGTGAGTCAACAGTTAAATAAATCAAATGGTACCAATGGATTGACTATAGTCAAGACTAAAATGGGTTTTAGGCCATTAAATTGGGTATATTTTCAAAACAAAATAATCCTCAAATAAACATCTTTAGGAGTTATTTGGTATATTTGCCAAATTTCAGGTATCTAGGATTCATGAACTAGAAGCAGTAGCCTGGTAGACAGATGTCATATTTTGTCCCTTTTTTGCAGGTTATTATTACTGTCTATGAAAAATGAATGGCCTTTGGACAATGAACAAAACAAAACTATTCCCATTTAATGCTAAATGCTGCCTTAAATATCTATTGCACAGAAATTGAATTCTGGGCTACAGGTTTGTTTTCACAGAAATGAATAATGTGTCCAAAGGAGGGTGACTAAGATGGTGAAGGGTCTGGAAACCATGCCCTATGAGGAATGACTTAGGGAGTTGGGGATGTTTAGCCTGGAGAGGAGAAGGCTAAGAGGTGATATGATAGCCCTGTTTAAATATTTGAAGGGATGTCATATTGAGGAGGGAGCAAGCTTGTTTTCTGCTGCTCCAGAGACTAGGACCCGGAGCAATGGATGTATGCTACAGGAAAAGAGATTCTACCTCAACATTAGGAGGAACTTCCTGACAGTAAGAACACACTCCCTCGGAGTGTAGTGGAGTCTCCCTCCTTGGAGGTCTTTAAACAGAGGCTGGATGGCCATCTGTCGGGATGCTTTGATTGAGATTTCCTGCATGGCAGGGGTTGGAGTGGATGGCCCTTGTGGTCTCTTCCAACTCTATGATTCTATGGATAATCTTTAAACTTTAAATTCATTTTTGTCAGTGGCTATAAGGATATTTAATGCAGCCCATTAAAAGCCAACTGGGGAACACAGTTGCAAACACTTGTGCAAAAATGACGACAACTATTCTCATATTTCTGTTCTTTCATTTAATTGTATTCCAACTTAATTTTCATATGTTCTTCTTTAGGTATGTATCAGCTATGACCACACCAGCCCGAATGTCACCTGTAGATTTCCACACTCCAAGTTCTCCAAAGTCACCTGCTTCAGAAATGTCTCCACAAGTCTCCAGCTTAACCATGTCTGTCCCTTCTGTGGCAGTCAGTCCATTCATAGAAGAGGAGAGGCCTCTCCTTCTGGTGACACCACCCCGATTGCGGGAGAAATATGAGCATCACATACAGCAATTCAACTCTTCTTACCACCACAACCCTGCCCATGAAAGCAACAGTCTACCACCAAGTCCCCTGCGGATAGTGGAAGATGAGGAATACGAAACCACACAGGAGTATGAGCCAACACAAGAGCCCCCAAAGAAACTAGTCAATAGTCGGAGGGCAAAAAGAACAAAACCCAATGGCCACATTTCCAACAGATTGGAAATAGACACCGACACAAGCTGTGAGAACAGTAGCTCAGAGAGTGAAACAGAAGATGAAAGAATAGGTGAAGATACACCTTTTCTGAGCATACAAAACCCCATGGCAGCTGACCTAGAATCAGCTTCTGTATATCGGATGGCTGACACCAGGACTAACCAAAACAGCCGATTCTCAACACAGGAAGAATTGCAAGCCAGATTGTCCAGTGTAATAGCTAACCAAGATCCCATCCCTGTATAAAAAACACTTTAAAACCCCACATAGATTCACATGTAAAACTTTATTTTATATAATGAAGTACTCCACCTTTAAATTAAAACAATCTATTTTATTTTAGCAGTTCTGCTATTAGGATTAAGAAAAACACAGGAAAAAAACTTTTATAAATTAAATATATAATGTATATACAAAAGTGTTATGTGCCATATGTAGCAATTTTTTTACAGTATTTCAAAAATGAGAACAATATCAATGGTGCCTTTATGTTATGTTATGTTGAGAGCAAGTTTTGTAAAAGTTACAAGTGATTGCTGTTCCTACGGTATTTCGCCAAAATCTCTGAACATTCGGGGTTATTTCTTCCTAACCTGTACCTGCCCGCCCTGCCCCTATTCCTGGCTCATTTTCTTTTTGTGCATTGCATTACTGGTGACTGGCTGTACAGTTTGCAAAAATTGCAACAGTCCCTGTGTTTGCTTGTTGTACCCTGATTCAAAAAAAAAAAGCCCTGTTTTTATTTGCTTACCCTATATTAATTGCTCTTTACTCTGGCAGAAATAAGGTTTGCTTTGGGAGCCTTGAGGAGATGATAGATCCAAGAGCATGCTTTTACTAAGTAGCTACCCTAAGCACCTTTTTTGATAGAAAGGCAAGGCATCAATTAAATCAATAAAATAAAACAGCAAGACAATGCATACAAAAAAAAGTAGTGCTATAATTTTGACAGAAATACTGTGATTTTACATTTAATGTAATCAGCCCAAGGATCTGCTTGAACGTACCTAGGAACAATGATTCTGTCCCCGTAATACATACATACACACACACACACACACACACATTTACTTTTTGTAATGATGTTTCTTAAATGTACAAGTTTAGGGTTGCTGGATCACAAAAAGTAATGGAACACAATCCAGCAGGAAGGTCATCTTTGAAATGAATACAATCTGCACAGGAGCACAACTGGCCTTTTGTTCAGCACCTATTTACTTTAGCATGTAGGAAAACAGCATGTTATTTTAGCCAGTAGGAAAACTTCCTACTGGATTATGTCCAGGTTAAGATCATTGCAGTTACCAAGTATTTTAGAACAGGTATTAGTTAACAGATGAGAAGGTGAATAAATAATGAGAGGAATTGCAATGCCACTGAGAAGAACAACAGTAATTTTGAGCCTATATTTTTAGATAGATGCATATTTCATATTCAGTTTGGGGGAGGATATCAAACTATTCTTTGGTGGGTCATCTCTCCCATTGCACTAATATAGATTACATATAAAGTGGAACCAAAATCTGCTAAAATAAGATTTATGGGGGAAAGCTAAGTATTAAGCTATTAAGTGTATATCAGGTGACCAATTTTTTTTTTTCTTTCAGTATTTATAAGACAAGCATGTTACATTGCCAGGATCCCAATCATGCATGGGTTTTTGTTATGTGCGTGCATGTGGCTACTGACTGAATGCTTCCTTGCAAGTGAATCAAACCAGAATGTGAAAGTAGCAGATCTGTTTGTTTAAACGCAAGTGAGTCTCAAAGAGGTTTGTGAGGGGTCTTATTTTTAGAACATGGGTGTATGCTACTGGTATAGGCATGGTGAATACTCCTATCCATATACCCATTTTGCCCTAAACCTTCCCACACTGCTGAATGCATAATTGAGGCAGACCCTGGATTTAAACAAGCATATCTACCACCTTCTAGTTTGATCTTTTGCCACCAGCAGCAGGGTTATTGCAGCTCCTCATTCACAAGTCAACCTCACTTTTGAACCTGAATGTGGATCAAATTAGGTACACTTGGCCTTTATTAATTTACATATGCTGTCCACTTCAGCATAGCCTGAGGACTGGAGGAGAGGAGACACATCCTATGGATGCTCTTTTTATGAATGAAAAAATAACTGGTTGGTGCTGCTGTTGCTGATCCCCAGGAGAATCTGTTAGAAAAACAAATCTGTTTTCAATTCCTGGCTGGTCGTATGAACTCAGTTAAAAGTGATACATATCCATCTGAAGCTGAGTTCCTCAAAACTCCCAGAGGGTTTGATCTGGAGAACGTAACTTGAGCACTGTAGGATGCAACCCTAATCCTATGTATCAGGAAAACTTACTCAGTGGGATTTATTTCTGCATAACCTGCTTAGGATCATGCTATAAGTGTTGATGAAGTTAACACTACAAAGCCACCAATCAACTGCTTTCCAATTATGCAGTTCACATTTACACAAACTTGAAGTTTCCATTTTATTGTATTGACTTCAAGCGCATGTTTAACTGTGTTGCTAAATACTGGCTGCTTGTTCACAACCTGAAAAGTGAATGTTTCCAAGCATTAGTTTCTTGGCATCTTGGGAGTCAATTATACTGTCTTCTTTTGCTAGTGAATATCTGCTTTTTCAAAGGAAGAAGACATTGCTATATTGCTTTGTTTCCCAGAAGCTCTCCATGGCTCTTGCTCTTGAGGCTAAATATCTTACTGAAAGTTTTATGTTATAGGAACTGTTTGGCTCACATAGTGTAACAACAACAAGAAGGAGCAAGGGCCATTCTTTTTCTGCATGAATTTAGGCAGTGAAGAGTAAGATCTTGTAAAACATCGCCTATCTCTAATATTGAACCTAAACCCTATCAAGTCATACCTTTTCCATTTGTTTGCCTTCAGTTTCCCATGCTTTTGCAGGTATTTAAGCAAAAGGTTTTCTAGCACTGTTAGGTATGTGTAACCACATAAGCATATGATTCAGGGAAGGGGGGCATACTCTAACTTGAAAATGAATAATATTGGGTCTAGGGTTAGCCCTAAAAATTAGGAAACCAAGACACACTTCATAGTAGGTTTTTGGACTTAGGGTAGCAGATATAATAGTACCAAGCACACTGTTAAATAGCTAACTTTCCAGAAATATTACCAATACTCCCAATATTCCTCTGTGCACATACCTTCCTCCTAGATGGATTGTTTGCTCCATTTCTGTACCAGGTAAATCACTCCTCCTGCATCAGTTTCAAGTTCACTAAACCACTATTTTTCTCTTCACTGTTCCTAATGCCATGGTTATAGAATATGTTCCAACTGCTCCCCATCTGGTAGTGCTGGAGTACACTAACAGAACTGCAAAAGAAAACAAACGGTACCAGTACAAAAGTGATCTGCATCTGCCCCCTCCCCTCTCATTCCTGCTTAACTTCAGAATTTGCCCCACATTTGCTCTATAGATTTCTGCAAGTTGAGGACTGCATCCCAGTCAGGACCCAAAGGAGCGGGTCTGAAGTTGACTGACATTTCTACTGTGTGCTGCAAATTCTCACTCTGCTGTGATGACTTCTAGGCAAGATGTTCTTCCACTTTGGGCCTTTTCCATGGTTGATGAGTCACTACTATAACCTGCCTATTAAAAAGATAAAAGTGGGGGGAATTAAGTACAGGTATACCTCACTTAGCAAAATAGATGTGTTCCTTTACTTTCCTTCTTTAACAGAAACTTTGGTACCAGAGATGGAAATAACATGGAAAGAGTAGGGATAGTTTCCTACACCACAGAAAAAGAAGCATTGTCCATCATGTTTCAGAACTAACAGTATTCACGTGAGAAATGAAACAACAAGGTCAGGTAAGCCTTGTACTGGATAAACATACACATTTTGAATCTGATAGAGACCACCTGAAAGCTTCCAAAATGCATCCCTAGATGATTTTTTATTTCTTTCAACCTCTTTTTTTATAGTTTCCATTTTACTCTTCACATGTGCACAGTAAGCAAATCTAGAGGCAGCTGTTTACCTTGTACGCAAGCACACACAGGTTATAGTAGGATCGCCTAGAGTAGAGTCCCGTTCTTTCCCAGGTCAAACTGCATTGCATTGTTCACTACAGACACACTTCTGCAATCACATATCTTTCTCCAGCCTTCCTTCATCATCATTCCAATGCCAATGCTGCAAAAAACATCCAACTATGAAGTCAAGAAAATGAGGGTTGGGTTCCCCTAAAAATACTTTGCAAAAAGGAATTTCTTTGTCAGAGGCTTTCTTACCTGGGGTATGCCTGTACTTAATATTATATTGGAATTGTACCTTGGTTACCTGAATATCAACAATATTTAAAATTTACTTGTAAATGCTTAACTGGTATAGGTAAGATGAAATGCTTTTGACAAATGCTAGCTGTGACTCATCCACCTGGCAAGGTGTTAAATACAACTTAAATGGCAAACATTCAGAGGCAATCTGTTTCTTAAGCTGATATTTTACTGATGTGAAAGTTGAAGCATTTTCTAGGTCAGATTTAACATGGTACATACAGTGGATTGAAAACCACCACATTAGAGGAATTTGCATCAATATAAAATGTCAGCACAAATGCATTAATTTTTGTGTTTACCATTATCTTTTGTATCTGCATTTACAACACTGAAAAGGAGCTGCATCAATCCCCATTCATCACTTAATTTTCATTTCTATATTACCAATATTTCCTCAAGACTTGCCCAAGGCTCTGTCACGACAGCTGCTATGTAATAATGTTATGAAATATACTAACTATTTACTTAAAGGTCAAATTGTTGAGAAAATGGAGTAGAGATGGAAAAACAGTAACAAAAATTAGCATAATATCTATGCATCCTTAAATGGCCATTTCCACTGATTTTTCATCTTTTTGGGTTGGTTTCAATTAACTAATGAGAGCTCAGACACTCTACAATTAATAAAATAAAAATATGAAGTATATCAAATGTTTATAGAAAGGTTACCGTGAGGAAGGAAACATTTTTTCCTATATCACCTAAGGCTGTTTTGGAGGTTACCTTAGATATTGCATCTTTTTTAAGAGACAAAGTGATGGGTGGTTATTTAATATGTCCACAAAAATAGATTACCTGGTCCTCATATCATTCTTGCATATAAAATGCAACAAATTTACTGTATTTTAACCACCATGTTCTGAAATGCATTGCGTTGTCTGTTTTTGTTTCTTTTTAATCCTTCAGTTTTGGGACATGGACAGACATGAAAGAAACCTTTCTAACATGATGTTAGCCCATAAGGTTTTGGTTTAAAACCATTTCTCCCTGTCAAATTTCTCCAACCATGAAAGGCCACAACCACTGATTCCTCAAAGATCAGAAAATAAGAATGGAAAATAAGAATAAAGAAGGAGCTAGCATTAAATCCAAAAGCAGCCAATTTGTTCATGTTGTTCAAAATGCTAGACAGGCATGAAGTAGCTAAAATTCAATTAAAAACTAATGTTAAAATAAATTAGAGTGGTTGAATTAGAGTGTTTCCCCTCAAATTGCTATCTTATGATGTCCATCAAGAAATATACAGTGGTCTTTCACCCTTTCAAGCCAAATATACAGCCATTTCTGTATTGTCGGAGAGCAGGGAATTCAGAGGGGATGCATCCAGTTGTTTTCCTGCCTCCGGACATGCTGCAAGGAGATCATGTAGAAAGACCTCCGAAGGACTACTGGAGCTCCCTGCGGATATCTCTTGAAGCACATCCAGCTTCACAAAAATGGCTGGATACATTTCACTTCTCTCCCACCAGCCACAGAAATGGCCTGCATTGCTTAAGAGGCATGTTTCAGGGGATAGCACTAGGAAATAACAGTACATGCTACATGTGCATCTAATGGGGAGCCTGGCCCACATCAAGGCCACCAGTTTAATGTTCTGTCCCTGATAACAGTCATAGCCAAATATGTGGGGAAGTATCGGGAGGAAAGGCACAAATAAAGGTAACAAAACATTCTCATTAACAGATTTTATGATTAATTCATACCTAGATATTGCTTGATCTCCCATTGCTAGCTGACTTCCAATTAGATGCATGTTTTGCATTCCAGTTGATTTTGGATGGTGAAAACATTCCATCTGGACTATTAACCATCTTGGCTCATTTAAAGAATGCTGCATCAATGATAGATGAGCATGCATGAATAAATCAACTGATACAATTGTCTGAGAAGCAGCCATAGTTATGAAAAATGTCATCTTCCTAAATGGTTCTCCTCCCATAAATGCAAGCTAAAAGTTATTATTATTATTATTATGATGATGATGATGATGATGATGATGATGATGATGATGATGATGAAAAATGAACAAAATAGCTCTCAGGGCAGCCACCTTTTTATGCATTCAAGCTGTTGTCATCCCAAATTTATTAAGTGTAGTCTCTATTCTCCCTCCCAATTAGTATTTGCTTAAAAAAAGTGTATCCTGAGTGAAATGGCAGTCAAAACCAAGAACTGTGGTTCTGAACGTAGTTGATGCTCTCCTGTGTCAGTTGGGCTCAGATGCTATTGCATCTCCTAATAAATAGTCTGGCAGTGAAAAAACATTCTATACTGCCAAAGCTCCAAATGTGAGTTTCTATGGCAGACCCAGCTCTGGGACTGCTGCAGTGCATTGGAATTTTCTATGAAAGTAAATTACTACCAGCTTGCAATCTGTCTGTATCTTCATGGTATGTACCCAAAACCATCTCACTATCAGACGGACAACTGATGTATGTTCTCCTTCTTTTATGTTTTCATCTTAAAGCACCATATCCATATTTTCCTCCAGTGCCTGCATCAATGCAAATAAAGAATGGCTGAGCATTCAGCAAGCTTCACTGATGCCTGGCAAAATGTACAATCTTTTATTGGGAGCTGTAAGCCAAGTCTGCTCTCACCTTCTTCAGCATGGGCTCCGTTTCCATCGGCCACTTGACACCCAACGGATCACCCTTCTATAAAATGCTGCAGAGAAACGCAGGCAACAAAATGGCCACATCTCATTTTAAGCATACTATTCTTTTTGTAAATACATCTTGTACATACTTGGATGTTTCCCCACAACCATTTCTTGTCTTTATGAGTTCTATTTCAGTTATAACAGTGTAAATAACATAATGTTCTTTTATTATTTATATTTAGGCACTTAAGAGAGAGCTAAAGAAAGTCCTCTTATTTTAAGATATATGTCAAAAAATGTCTGGTGATACCTTTCCCGCCCCCTCCCCTTCAAAACTGTAATGTATTCTTCATATTTTTTTCCTTTTCAAAAGAATTATAATTTATTGGTCTGGAGAGAATGTATCTGTAATGGAATATGTACAAAGAACGCACAGTGGAAGGCCATAAGGTACTGATAAACTAAAGAATCTATAATCCTAAATATGAAGCAATAAGCAATTGTTGATTTATTTAAGGTCTTTGCTGCTCCATTTTCAGTAACAGAGGTGCTGGAATAAATTGCTACTGTGTAGTATCAGCGCAGTTGCCCTGCAGACCATTTCAGTCCATTAGATTCACTCCCAGCCATCTACCTCATCCATTCCTCGGCGCCCATGTCCAGATATAATGGGTCAGTTCAAGTGCCATCTATATTCAGGCATCTGTTGGATTCTCTGTTGTCAATCCCCCTTCCCTGCTCAGTTCTCTCTGTTTTTGTCTTTTAACTGGAGGGGAGTTGGCCATCCAGTCTGCTACTTGTTGCCTGTGTTCTTAGAGATCACACGTCGAATTGCTGCTGAGCAGTTTTGCATTAACCAGGGTTCAATAAAAAAAGCAAAAATAATAATCTGGTGACATGTTACATGTCCTTACTGTTGCTAACTCAAACGTCATATGGACATAGTACGGGAGAACAGCCAGGGCAGCAATGGTGGCAGGAAGGTGGAAGACAAAGCAAATTCATCATAGATTTCCCCAGAAAAGTTCTCTAAACATGTCCAGAAAAAGTCAATGTGTGGAGACTACAAAGTTCTTGTATTTCCCGTCAATCACACCTAACAAGGTAACAACCCGGTTTTCCACTGAAAGCACACTTACACATCAAAGTTAAGAGTGTGGTACACCTGAAAAAATAGTGTCTAAAGAAGCCAATTCTGAAACTCTAAGAACAAAACTGGTTCATATTGTAAGAAGCGAATGGATGTAAACTTTGACTATGCTAGCCAGTAAGTCATATTCTGCTCATTTTTACTGTGACAATGGCATCCTCTCATGAAATTTAACTCCAGTATATTACATACTGTGCTCCAGATACCATCTCTTTATTCCCCTCTGGGCCTTATGCTCAAAGCTTATAGCACACACACCAGCGATCACTGAATCTTCATGTGACAAAGGCTGTCTTACCCTCACAAAAGTCCACATGCAAACTGGTTTGCCAGGGAATGTATGAATCCAAACATACAGTAAAATTTGTGAGGTTTTTCAAAGGAAAATCTCTTGAAAGAACTAGTAAACCATACATTTCTGATATGTTCTTGGGGCAGACTTGCAACACAATTGCACATGGAACAAGCAACAGAATTTGTAGTAACCACCTGAAGGCTTGGGACATTGCTGTGGAAACCAGACAAAAGATAGATGCCATTTCTAGGGTCACACAGCATTATTATTCCTTCTCAGTGGTAACAAGGGGATCTGCCACACCAGTTTGACTCCTTGGTTTTCAAAGATGTTCCATTTGGAGACTACATGCCAATTTAATGGCATCCATGGATTTGGGAATAGAGCTGTTAAATTATTATTTGTCTATTTAAAGAGTTTAGGTGCATTCCATCCCTTGTTAGGCTGTATTTTTGTGGGATACAGTCAGACCCAGGTTCCTGCTACACAGTGGCTCACATAACCCATCATGTACCCTCAAACAACAGAACCCCATACTTCGTCTTGGATCATATGTTGCAAAACCAAATGCACTAAATTCACCCAGCAATGGAATTAAAGCTATGGGAGCTCTTCTTGAGATATAATGACAGGTTAAAGTAAAGTGCTCATTGGAAGTTAATAAACTGGTTTGGGCCTAAAAGATCCCAAAGGTGCATACAATAAATAGGTACCATGGATAGATACACAAATATTTAATCTCAATCACTTTAACATGCACAGCATGACTGCTGCCTAGTTAAGGTTCAAGACACTCCATATACCATCCCCTGGCTGACAGTCTTGGCCTCCTCAGAGTAAGCCCCGTTTAGTTTAGTGGAATGAAATGTTGATAGGATACCCATGGCATTAGGCTGCTTCATATTAGATGACAAGAGACTCAGCTCTGCTACTAATCAAAAGTCAAAGCCAACAAAATGTTTCATCCCATTTGTACCTTATTTTTCTGGCTGTGTATTACAACGCAAAAGCTTTGAATAAGAACTTGGAACAAAGCAGACGTAAATCAGGGCTTACATTATGGACTTGTACCAGATTGTTCAGAGAAAAAGCCAACCGTGCAAGATACCGAAGATGGAAGGTAGGAAGTGGCCTCACTAAGTTTAGGCAGTTTTCTAATTAAAAAGCAAATTAAATTAAAAGCAATCTAATTAAAAGCAATGCATGCAGCAACCTCAACATTTTGATCAAGGACCGAGGCCTATTTTTTTAAGTTGTGGGGTTCATTATTGGCAGGCAGGTTCTTGTTAATTTTTTGCCTATTTGCAAGTATTTGCAGAGGGAGGGCAAATTATTTTCCTCAGACATTACCACTGACACTTCTGTAAATATGAAAACTATTGCAAGCACAACATGTACTTGTGTTTAATGGCACAAGAAGGCAACTTCATAGGAAGCAGAGTGGTCCCGTTTTGTCAGCTTTCTCATGCCTATTTGGGAGATTGAATCCTCCTGCCTCCCTGTTCATGGTCTGTGACTCTAGTTCTGCTTCCAGTGTCCCAAATGGTTTGGCAAACAGGGAGCTTGTTAGATGAAGTCATTTGTAAAGTTAGATGTTGGCCCTAGCTTATTATGGGCTCCTGACAATTCATGCCCCTTTCACCACCCACACATTTTAAGCAAGTAAAGAGGAGAGAATAGTGGTGAGAATCACTGTGCAATATGGTGACTGGCCACAACAGTAGCCTTGTAAACCCTATCTAAAAAGCCTGGATAAAGAATCATGGAGTTGGAAGAGACCACAAGGGCCATCCAGTCCAACTCCCTGCCATGCAGGAACACAACATCAAAGCACTTTCGACAGATGGCCATCCAGCCTCTGTTTAAAGACCTTCAAAGAAGGAGACTCCACCACACTCCACTGTCGGACAGCAATTACCATTAAAAAAAAAAAATCTTCCTAATGTTTAAGTGGATTCTTTTCCTGGAATTCAAATCTATTGCTCCATGTTCTAGTCTGTGAAGCATCAAAAAAGAAGTTTGTTCCATCCTCAGTATGAATCCCTTTACGTTTTTAAACATGACTAACATATTACTTCTTAACCTTCTCTTCTACATACTAAACATACCCAGCTCCCTAAACTGCTGCTCATAGGGCATGGCCTCCAGACCTTTCACCCCCCCCCCTCTGACACCCCCCTCTGACACACTCCAATTTGTCAATATATCTGTTGAACTGTGGTACCCAGAAATGTATACAGTATCCCAAGTGAGGTCTAACCACAGCAGAATAGAGTAGTACCATTACTTCCCTCAATCTAGACAGCATACTGTTAATGCAGACTAGAAGCATCCACTACAGCCAAAAAATATAGAATGATTAATCTCCAGTGGTTCCTCGCTCCACAGGTGTTTGCAAAATCTCAGTAACTGGCCTGCTTCATTAAGTGATAGCCAACTCTACAAATAGCCTTAGAGATCTTGTTTGTTTCCTGGATTCACTCAAGGATTATACCAGGTCTGGGGAATCTGTAGCCTTCCAGCGATCACTAGGCTTCAGTTGCCATCAGTTTAGCCAAAAGTAAGGGCCCGTGGAATAAGTAGTGTAGCAAAACATTGTCTGGTTTGTAAATATATTTTTTTATAAAAACAAACCCAGGAAAATTGGAGATTTGCATAAATGGATTAGGTCATGATTCCTGTCCGCCTTGTCTGGGTGATAAGAGGTATGGGACTTGAACAAGTTGACAGCCGTGAACCCTAGAACAATTGGCCAATGACAACCAGTGAATTTACAGTGAAGCCCATGTTACAGAAACAGCATTTCATGTAGTAAAGCATGACATTTAGTGGTGGTGGCTGGGGGCTTCCATGTCAGTGGGGTGATGAATCTATTTCAGGCTTTACCCTGAACTTAAAAAGAGCCAACCAAAGTGCTTGCTAAACCTTATTTAAAAATAAGGTTCAGCACATTGGATAGCTCCTTTCGAGTTCAAGATAAAACCTTGATTCATCATCCCATGGACACTGAAGCCACTAGTGTATGTTCATAGTGAAGGGTTCAAACATATGCATTGCATAAGAGTGTAAACCCTAGTTCTACTTGCTCTTGTGTGCAAGAAATGGAACTCCCCAAAGCTAGTTTAATGAGAGTTTTCACAGAGACACCCATCCCCAATTGTGAAAATTGCATATCAGCAACTGGTGCTTCTTCCTTGTGACACGGAGCTTACTTGTGGCATAGACAGCCCATCCTTCTGTGCCCGCTGTGAGTGTGCATGCTTTTCCTCAAAAGGGGGGGGGAGAGAAGATGTGCTCAAACATGATTTTAGAAATTACAGAAAACTCAATGAAAAACAAAAGCACCTCTTGTCTCATTCTCTTGCTGGAGGCAAGAACACACACAGAGGTTGGTGGTTTCTCAGCAGGCTACCTCAAGAGATCAAGAGAGCCTCTCTTATTGAGCATGAACAAATGGGTGACTATTCTTTACATTCCTAGCACACACTACACACATCTGCCACAAGTGGCATAACCTAGGGTGATCTACAGTTTATGCAGATTGGGCCTGAGAATAAGACACATTTGCCAACACTATGTTTCTCCAATAACCCAGAGGAGTGGACTAAGAGGAAAATCCAATTTGCCCATTTTAAATTAAGCCAAATGACCAGGGGATGGGGAGGCTTGCTTTTCCACATTTACTACCTTCTTGATCTGTTAAAATTGACAGTTAAGCTTTTTCACAGGATGGAGAGAAACATTAGTACCTGCTGATATCTGCCAGCAGCACAGAGCTATTAAAGAAACTGCTCCAAAATGTAGTAGAAAACCTGGCAAGCCTAATTATCAGTCAAGCCCATCTTCCCCCATTCCATCAATTTTGTCATCTTCTGAATAACAACATCAGCCACAGAAGTGTCTCTGGCAGGAATGCACATAGTGTACATCAGAGGAGAATTGGCTCAAGATCTCCTGCTGCCTGAAGCAGGAAGTGAAGCAACAGCACTCTATAATCATGCAGTGCTGACACCCACAGAATCAGCCAAAGGAGGAGAAAAAGAAGAGGAGGGTGCGGATGCAATAGTATCACCCAAATCCTTCCACCAGGGAAAGGTTGCTTGTCCTGAAGTAGTCTCCAGTGCAGCAGATCTTGAAGAAGTCAGCCACTACATATTCCCCTTCCCAGAAGAGGTGGGACAACAATATGGCAGCATGAATGGTTTCTACCCCCATCACCCACACAAATGGAAGAGGACTTAGCACCAATGCCCATGCCTCTTGCCAAACCACAGGAGGAGGGTACAGTTGGAGCAGTCATTCCACCCCCATAGAAGCAGAGGCATCACTAAGGAGATGTGAGGAGTGAAGGCCACAATGGGTGACACCCCCAAAGGGGAATGTTACCTGGTGAAGCTGTACACACAAAGGGACTGGTGCAGCTACTAGGTAAGCAGGAAAGGGCATTGCCTGCTCATCCAGTAGCTGCACTGAATCCTAAATGGGCCCTCCAAAGACTGCAGTGCCACCTTCTTCAGTAGTGGTGGCCGCTAGGGCAGCGGTGCCTTCAGGGTCCACCGTTGCTGTTCATCAAGAACCTGTGCTGCACTCTGAAGGCCTTTTCAGGTGGATCACTGCCTTCAAGGTCTGACATGGTTGCTCTCCAACCACCAGTGACAGACTCTGAAAGCCTTTCTGAGGTGAAGTCGATGCCTTCAGAATCCAGCATGGCTGCTTTCTGAGCACCCATACCAGACGCCAGGGGGTGGATGTCTTCAACATCTGGCACGGCTGCCAAACTCCGAAGGCCTTCCGCAGGGTAAGGATGCCTTCAAAGTCAACTGTAGCCAGTCTCTGAATAGGCACTCCAGAGGCTACAGTGCTCTCAGCAGCCATCTAGGCAAATGGTGGCCAGGGGGGAGGGCAAGGCTGTTTGGACCCCCTGCACTAGGTAACACCAACCTCAGTGATGCCACTGGAAGAAGTGGTACTTCCTCTGAAGAAGGAGACAGAAGACTCAAGAGTGGTGGCTCTGTGAACAGGCAGCACCACAAATCCCTCCTGCTGCAGAATGAGATTTTTTCCATAATGCCTCTGGCATAGTAAGAAAACCATCAGTCAAAGTCCTCTGCTTTGTTGCAGGGGCTGCCCTTTCACTATACCTTCGTGCCTAGTGAAAAGGCGATAGGCACAGCTGCATCCTTTCCCCTTTTTGCCCCAAAATGCCCTCTGGGGACATGAGAGAAGATTTCCACCATGAATCCCCATGGGATAATTTATCTGTACTAGAGGTAATTTTTT
>NC_056523.1:212948323-213021553 GCF_019175285.1 Sceloporus undulatus
AGCAGAATGTAGTGGATTCAGTCTCAATTTGGGGCCTTTTCACACAATTATATTACACTACTCTATGGCAGGTTACAGACCACCGAAATGCGACGGTCTCCCGCTGCCGCCGCTTGCAGCGTCCAGGAGCCGCAGCGGCCAAACCGCATGGGTCCTGGCTGCTCCGAGGAAGGAGCACGGAAATCGCGCAGTTTCCTGGGCCCCGGAAAAGACGTCGCGAGGCGCTATTCACGCACTTGCTGCGTCACTTCTGGGGCGCGACGTGCGGATGCACAGCGTCCACTACGTCAAAATGGTGGCGGCCATGTGGCAAGGCTGCCGCCATTTGTTACGAACTCTGTCCTGAGGACGTCCGAAATGGCGGTTTGTAACACGCCTGTTTCCTCTATAATTGCCATTGCAGAAACAACAACTACATCTTCTTTTTCATCATCATCATCATCATCATCATCATCATCATCATCATCATCAATATATTTAATATCCCACTTTCCCCCAAAACTGGGACTCAAAGCAGTTCACAGTTTAAAAGAACAATGCAATTAAAAGCATACAAAGGAAAAGTAGAAAATAAATAAATAGAAATAAATAAATAAATAAATAAATAAATAAATAGAATTAAACTATTCCTATGGAATTGTAGGCTTTATCATTCAGTTGGAAATGAATTCCAAATTTCCCCAATAAACTGCAAATCCCAAGCTTCCGTAGGAATTTAAATTGAAATAATAGCACTATAAAATGGGGGGGGGGGGATTTATGCCATTTAGAATACTTTGAAGAATCTCAAATACTTTTGTATTATTTGTATATGTGTGCTGGTAAAACCACCTCTGAATATTCCCAGCCTAAGAAAACGCTATGAATTCATGGGTTCGCCATAAGTCAACAGGCAACATGAAAGCACATACACACAAACACATCTGCATTCAAATCACATGTTTACTTATGGTGACACCATGACCATCATAGGGTTTTCTTAGGCAGTGTATACACAGAGGTAGTTTTGCCAGTTCCTTCCTCTGAAACATAGCTTACAGCACCTGATATTCATTGGTGGTCTCCCCTCCAACTACTAACCAGAGCTGACGTTGCTTATTTAAAAGAGCCAATTAAGTATTTTGTCTGCTTATGATCAGGTCAGACTCCGACTCCTTGTACCCAAACAGTCATTCTCTAAGAATGCAGATCTTACCGTTTTTGGCCATCCGCTTCACTGAACGGAATTTGTTTCACAGATAAAGCTCTTTTTAAAAGAAAAAACAGCAAATCGTGACTCCAGGGACATTTCCTCTGATAAGAAACAGTCATTGTAACAGGGGGAAATACAAATTGTCTCCTGATTTGTCCTAGGTCAGTGATTTAAAACAACAACAACATTTAGGAATTCCAGGCAACCCAATGCAAATGAACAAAAAGACTGGAAATTAAAAGGTGTATTAGGAATCACTGATTTAAGACACGTAGAAGCAGGTTCAATTCTATAAATACATATTGGTTACAAGAGGTTTAAATGACAAGTTTCCAAACAAAAAAAAAATCAAACTTTCCAGAATGGACAAGGAAAACCACTCTGAATGTGGAGTAGTGAGAGCCAGCATGATGAACTGGTCTGAGTACTGGACTGGTACTCTTTGAGACCAGAGTTTGAATCCCTGTGCAGCCACAGAAACCCACTTGGAGACCTTGGGCAAGTCCCACTCTCTTATCCTCAGAGGAAAACAATGTCAATGGGACTACAGGCTGAACATACAGGCTAAAAAGTGCATGTCTTCCCCAGCCTTGTATTGTCCTGTAGGGAGTGCTGATGTGCATAGGTACAATCTGATGTGCATCAGGACACTCTTGCTAATGCCCTGATACACATTTTTGAAATTCACTACAAGAGCTCCTTAGCACCTCTGCTACATGGCTAAGTATGCATATACTTATACCGTATAGACCACAATATAGACTAACTCCCAAAATTATTGAACTAATAAAACACAGATAGACACAACTAATAAACAAATAAACATAACACAAAACATAACTAATATCAAAACATAGCTGAACAGTACAGCACAGTTGTGCAAGGTCCAGTTTCTAGTCCTCAAAAGCATGCCATTTTTTAGAAGTCTTAACCAGGATGCAGAAAAATAGCAAGGAAAGTGCTAATTTAACTTCTCTGGGAAGAGAGTTCAGAGACTGGGAGCAACTACCAAAAAGGCCCTCTACTGTGTTCACAACAGGTATATCTGTGAGAGTGATGAGACACAAAGAAGGCACTCCATAGACAATCTTAAAGCACAAGCAGGCTCATATGGGAGATTAGGATTCAGATAACCTAGACCAGAGCTGTATCAAGCTTTAAAGGTTATAAGCAGGATTTTCAGTTGGGCCCAGAAACGAAGCTGCTGCAGCAAGCTGTTGAAGCCAGTGAAGCTGCCATTTGCTGAGTTCTTTCTGTTAATGTTTATTGACTCGCTCTGGTTTTAGTAAGTTAAGCAAAGTAAAGTTTTATTACAGGCACATTTTTATAAGGCGAATCCCATTTCTCCCCCTGTGGAAAAGCGATTCAATAAATCATACCAAATTAATAATAAGGATGTCCCTTTCAGCCGCCAGATATAGCCTCCTGTGTGGGCACACCATGGAGGAAATCCTCAAATCTGCAGCCTTTGGGGATTTGATGCTTAGCTTTGCACTTCAGGGTGACGCTTCTGCACTGAAACACAACTCAGCTGTTGTCAAGCTCTCCACAAATTCCATCCTCAGGAGAATATTTGGTAAAGGGAGTAAAGGGGGGGGAAAACACTTGAAAGTTGTTTATACAGTATACAGGAAAACTCCCCCTCACATGCACATTTGGAGGGGTTAATCTGATGACAAGCAAAGGGGGATTATTAATTGCATCGGTTTCAAGCATGATCCGAGGGGAGGTGCTCTTTGACTAGTACACCTGCAGGCCTTTCCCCCTCCCCATTGTGCCCCACACATACACACCTGTTATTGCTCAGCATCCCCCAAGGAAGGACTTGCAACCCTGCCAAGCTGTACGCTTGATTCTGTGAAGGGGATTAATATCCACCCAGGGGTTGGGATGAGATCATCACACTCAGTTTCATCCACGATGTTAGGATTTTGAACCTTTGCTTAGAGAGAGAGAGAAAGAAAGAATGAGAATGAGATTTTTTATTGCCTTCTTTAAAAGACGCAGCCTTAACACAGTATCCCCCCCCCAAATGCCGTCTACTCTCGTATAAGGCTTACGCAAAAATGCCTATTAGTTTTGCAAGAAATGGCAAAATTCCAAATCCACATGAAAAACAGCTCTAGCTAATAAGAGAGATAGAGAGGTGGAGGTGCCCTGGCTAAGGAAAGCTTATGATTCCAGGAAACAACATATTACCAGATATTGAATTAATTCAAAAGTCCCCAAAGTAAGCTGCTTAAGTTCTACATAGGAGTTCCTGTGAATAAGGGGAGAGTGAGAGAAATTTTTCTTCAACTTTCCATACACCAGTGATTGGGGTCCCCTTGTAAAGCTCCTTGACTTAAAAGGGGCTAAAAATGAAAATGCATTTAGTTAGTTCAGAATTGGCGTGTGGTCAACAATGCAGTTACCGGGGTGCAGATCTAGTCTGGGCTTTTGGACCACATGACACCAGTACTATCCCTGTTGTGCACTGGTCCCGATTTGTTTCTAACCCCAAACAATGACTGCTCAGCTCAGTCCCATCCCTCACCCCAACCAGATGGCATAGCCAACTTTCTTTAAAAGGAGGAGAGATTCTGCCTCTTTGCTGAGTGAAACTATCTGAAAGCACCTGCAACAGGCAGAGAGAGAAGATGGTTATGCAGGTGGGTAGCCAACAGAGAGGAGAACATCTGCAAATGGACAAGCACTCATAAGGGATGACACCTAGGAAGTATGGACTAGAGAAGATCTGAGTAATGCATCTTAGTGGGTGACATAAAAATGAACATCCCTATTTCCAGCATGATCATGAGAGGCAGGCTCAACCTGCCCTTACCAGAGAAGAAAGAAATTTTGTCTTTGATTCTGGACTTCTAGACCTCCCAGGTGGGAGACAAGGATACAAATTCTCCAGTTGGTGGACACAACTCCAGGCCAGAGCAAATGGATGTGTACAAATTTCCTACACACATACAACAGCAGGTTGCTACAGTCTGCAAGGCTTCATTGATTTCTTGCTGCAACTTGCAAGGATTCTCAGGGAGAATCTAGGTACTTAGCTTCCTCCTACCCTCCCAGCTGTAGCACCAGAGCTCATTCTCCTCTCTACTCTGCATTCATCTTCTGGATAGATGCAAGTAGGCCAGTTTACAAGCTCATTTTCTGTTTTCCATAAGGAATAAGCCCTTCATTACACCCTTCTCTGGGAACAGTCTCTTTAGCACAGATTTATGTCCTGATTTCCAGTCAGGAAAATATGTTGGTAATGATTATGATACAGTAAAGAAAGTGCAGAAAGACAGAGCATGAAACAACATGAGAAACAGAATTAAACATCAATAAAATTATAAGCAGCTAAAAGCATAACCATTAAACAGAACAACAAATATAAACAACACTGCCCATGAAAAGCCCATTTCTGTGGACAGTCAGCAGATGAGGATCTTCTTTCCCCCCCCCCCCCCAAAATGAGAGGGCATGTTCACCTGCCTATGAAAGGATAGCAAGGAGGGTGCTAGAAGGAAACGCTAAAAAGGGAGTACCAGAGACTAGGAGCAGTCACCAAAAAGGCTGTCTCCCATGTTACCATCAGATGTACATATGAGGGAAGTGCGACAGAGAGAAAGCCTTCCCAAAAAGTCTCAAGATATGGGCAAGTTCATATGGGAGAATATGGGTCCAAGTTCATATAGCGTCCAAGTTCAGATAATTTGGACCTAGACCACATTGGGCTTTATAGGTCATAACCAACACTTGGAATTGTGGCTGGAAACAAACCAGGAGTCAGAGGAGCTGTTGCAACAAGGACATTGTGTGCTCCCTGTAGCCAGCCCCAGTTAACAATCTGACTGCAGTTCTTCCAACCAGCTGAAGTTTCTGAACACTCTTCAAAGGAAGCCCCACACAGAGTGTGTTACAGTAATCGAAATGGGAAGTAACTAGGGCAGGGGTAGGCAACCTGCGGCCCGCGGGCCAGATGCGGCCCGGCAAGGCCTTGGGACCAGCCCCAGCCCAGTCCTGCCGCCGATTGCCGCCAGGGCCTTTGAGGGGCAATTGTCTATAGAAGCCTCAGAAACATGCATTTATAGTAACATTTTTTAAAAAATCAGCAAATTTTTTCGCGTGTCCTCCATTTTTTTTTTAAAAAGTGTCCTCCATTTGAAAATTTTGTCCTACATTTGTCCTGGTTTATTTATATATTTAATTTTTTTAATTTTTTAAATTTTTTATTTTTTGGCTTCGGCCCCCCAGTTGTCTGAGGGACAGCAACCTGGCCCCCGGCTCAAAAAGGCTGCCTACCCCTGAACTAGGGTATGGGATTCTACATAAGTAGCTTTACTTTGCTACCACTAAGTTACGTTTCCATATTTTCTTCTATGAATAAATCATTTACCAACTTACCACTGCCTGCTCAGTCCTAAGCTAAGAACAGATCTCATTGGAGCACAGAAGCCTTGAGTAGGTACTCTAACCCTGACCAAAAGGGAAATGCGCATAATGAAAGCTGGCAGAGAATTTAGTTGAACATGGGGTCTGAAGAAACACATGGTTTCAGAAAGAAATGAGAGTTAGGAATGAAGTGCAGAATCTCGAGCATATCACCAGAGTGCACAAACAGGGAGTGCCTCTGGATGGAAAATGAACCCCTGATAGTGGGGCTGTATTTTAATATTAGTAGTATTAATATTTTACTTGAAAGGGGAAAGCACTGCACATGATAAGGTTTGGGCATTTAAAAAAAAACTGTACCGGAACTGCTTTGCTGATCCAGGCAGATACTTCATAAATCAAGTGCTAAATTTGTCCCTAACAGCAGCTGACAAATGCCCTCCTTCTGCTGGCTTTGATGAAACTTGCAATAGCTTAGTCTTGAAACTGAGTGCCATTCAATGATCATTCTTTCTAACAGCTCGAGTGCCCTTTTTGGCAGGGGACTCATCTACCACTAGCAAACAGATGGCCTCTAGGACATCTCAGAGCCAGAATGTGTCATACGCAAGCCTGTTATTTTCCCATCTAGCTGGGCTGGCTGGCCAGAAGATGCAACTGACAGACGACAGGGTGGAAATTCCCACCTTCCCTGAGCAATAACCAACTGAAAGAAGGATACTCACCTTGGCCTCTGCAGGAAATTATAAGCATGGTCCTGTCAATAACTTTAGGATGATGTGATTCAAAGTTGTGACTGTTTGGCCTTTTCTCTAAACCCCATCCACTTCTGACAGACTGGGTGATTTATAAAATCCAAGTATCTAGCTTTAAAGTGCAAAAGCCTTTACGGAAGGACAGTCTACACATCAAAAACAAACAAACATCTTCATTGCATTTTTATCTTAATAGTGTTGACATTTTGGTCATTTCACCTGTGTGTGTGTGCGCGTGCATTTCACACATATTTGATCATAACTATGATCTGATCTGCTCACTTTCCCACAAGATAGGCTTACTGCTGAACATAAAGAAAACAAAAATAATGGCCATAGAGGATTTACATAAATTCAATCTAGATAATGAGGGAATTGAAATAGTTAAAGATTTCCCATTGTTGTGTGCCTTCAAGTCATTTCTGAGTTATAGCGACCCTATTACAGGGTTTTCTTGCAGTTTTTTTCAAAGGGGGTTTGCCATTGCTATCTCATACCTTGGACCAAACACTGATCAGAAAGAAGACTGCAGTCAAGAAGTCAGAGGACTAGAAATGGGAAAGTCAGTATGAAAGAATTAGACAAGACCTTTGAGAATATAAAGCTGAAGGCTAAAGTTTGATTCTTCCAAGCCATGGTATTTCCCATGTCCCAGCTGGACAATGAAGAAAACTCATTTGAGATGTGGTGCTGATGAAAAGTGTTAAGGATAATGTGGGCAGCCAAAAAGACAAACAAATGGGTCCTAGAACAGGTCAAGCCTGAACTCTCCCTGGAAGCCAAGATGACTAAATTAAGGCTGTTGTGCCTTGGCCACAGAATGAGAAGGCATGGGTCATTAGAAAACACAACACTAGGAAAGGTAGAAGGCAATAGAAGGAAAGGAAGACTTCATGGCAGATGGCTAGACTCAATCAGGGAGGTGGTGGGTGTGACGTTGTAGGACCTGAACAAAGAAGTTGAAAACAGATGAGCTTGGAAATGTCTCATTCAAAAGATCACCATGAATTGAGATGGACTCAAAGGTCATAAAAATAATACCAAGGGTGTAAATTGTATCTCCTGGAAGCTTCCTGGAGTCAAAATTAATCTTTGCTGACATTCTACATCAGCTAATTACAGATGTGTAACTGGGTGCATCTACACTGTACAAAATAATGTAGTTTGACACCACTTTAACTGCCATGGCTCCATCCTACAGAATCATGGGATTTGTAATTTTGTGAGGCCACAACACTCTTTGCCAGAGAAGGCTAAAGACCTTAGAATCATAGAGCTGGAAGAGACACCAAGAGCAATCAAGTCGAACCCAATTCCATGCAAAAATATACAATCAAAGCACCCCCAATAGATGGCCATCCAGGGTCTGTGCCTTGTAAACCTACAAATCCTAGGATTACATAGGATAGAGCTACAGCACTTAAAGTGGGGTCAAACTGCATTGTTTCTATAGTGTAGATGCATCTGAAGTAACACCTCCTGACCCAACTCCCCCAGTTCACCAGACTGAGGGAAGGAGGTCTGTTCACTGAAAACTGGAGAGAAAGAATTATGCTTTTTCCACCTCTCTTATCATCTAACAAGGCTGTGATAAGGCTTTTGATAATGGCAGCCTCATTTGCTGGCGGGAAGGGAAAACGTTATCCTCCTTGCTCCCCAATTCCCAGCTGAGTAGATTCTCTTTATTTGATCCAGCGGCTGGCTCTTAAGGTGGACAGCTTGGGGGACTTTTCCATAGTCTTACTGAATACAGAGCAGATATTGATCTGTAAGCCTAGGTTATGAATCCATAACTGCAATACTGAAAGCCAGCTCTTGTAAATAGGTTGCAGGTAGCCCCTGTACTGTTTAACACTGTTTTTTAAATATGAATGCCAGAGGTGGCTAATCAAATCTACAAATGCTTCAACAGACCAGATGCTCTCCTCTACTCTGTTATCTACAAAATGTTCTTTCTGGATATGTTTTCATACTACCTGATTTTTGTCAGAAAATAATACACAAAATAATAAGTATATATTTATAGAAGGCACACTAATACAAATCCACTTATATGCAAAAATGTGCTGCTGCTTCCTTCTCTTTTATTTGCATCTCTTTCATCATCATCTCTCACTTTCAAAAGCAAGGTGACATTATCCACAAATATGGGTGAAAATACCTTTTGTCTCCCAACCACAGATTCTATTTGAAGCAAGGCCACCTTTGCCATCACAAAAGTGCTGCTACTTCAAAACAGAGATTGTGCTGGCATCTCTATGTCTTCAGAAGAACCAAGAGATTCCTCTCATGGTGGATAAAAGATGTTTGTTTGTTGGTAGAAAAGCCAGATGCATTTCAGCCTATATGTACTCTTCAGGCTATCTTTAGGGTCCAATATAAAATCATAAAAGGTAAAATTCATAATATCACAATGCATGGAATCATTATTACATTGGTATCTTGCCAGCATGATATAGTGGTCTGAGTGCTCAGCCATGGAAACCTAGTTCCATGGGTGACCTTGGGGAAGTCACAGTCTCTCAGCTTCAGAGGCAAAGTCAAATCCCCTCAGAACAAATCTTGCCAAGAAAACCCTATGGTGGAGTCATCTTTGTATCACTGTAAGTTGGAAATGACTTGAAAGCACACAGTAACAACAATGCCAGTGGGCTATACTGTTTTGAGCACTGAACCAGGGCTCCGAAAGACCAGGGTTTGAACCCCTACTCAGTCATGGAAGCCCATTGAATGGTCTTGGGCAAGTTACACTCTCTCAGCCACAGAGAAAGGCAATGACAGACATCCTCTGAATAACTCTTGCTAAGAAACCATATGATACATTCATTGAATAGGCACACAACAACAACAAAATTGCCAATAGCCAATACATACATAATAACATAACTTCAGAAATTGCTGAACTAGGAACTCAGATAATTCACTGGACAAGTGAACAAAGGATAAAGTTTTTAAATGACCTTTAAGCAATCAGTAGAAAAAAATACAGATAACATTCAAGGGCCCAATACATCCATGATTATATGTAATATATTATAGGTGGCAACCTGAGCAGTAATTACAGTTCACCTTAGCATCGCCATTAAGTCGGAAACAACTTGAAGGCACACAACACACACAGGTCTGCCTTATGCTATTACCATTTACTTTTATGGTCACTGAACACACAATGACCATAGGTTCCCTCGTATCTTACCAAACCTACTACTTTTCCAGCATCACAATCCCCCCTGCACACACAACACAACCATTTCCATGTTGCTGGAGAGTGAGGAGGAGAGACACATCCACCTCTCTTCTTGTAGCTGAACGTGGTGTAATTGAATAAATAAAAGTTCTGCTTCCATTCAGCTGAACACAACTCTGCATAACTGGGGACCCTGTTAAGAAAACAGGCCTGTAAAACGTTGTAGTTGTGTCCAATTCAGATCTTGCTCACTATACATGATGAGGATGAGTAGTGAAGGAATGCAAGGAAGGGATGTTCAGAGTTGGACCAGCATGTCCCTACATCTTCAGGAATGCCTGGAGATGGCTTATGCTAAATGACTTTCTAAACATATTTCCCAGTGTTGGCACATTTGGATTGGATTTCAGACTCTTCCATGTGGATTTCATTGCTTCCATGTGTAGGATTTTATACTGTCACTAAAAAACCTAACACAGAAATAATCTCCTCTGCCTTAAAGACTGGGAACTTGCCATATACTGACAGACTCCATTCTCCTTCCCTTCTCCACTGCTTAAAAAAAACTCCTTGAAAAAGGCAGCAGCCGTGGTAGTCTGGAACCCACCTATGTTTGTGGAATTACAAGCTGTATTTACTAGTGCATAGCAACACTTTTAGAAACAAGTATGTTACCACCTGACTAGATTTAAAAAGCAAAATAAAAGAGCATTACAGAAAAGTCTCAAGAGAAGAAATCTGTGCACATAATCTACTGCTCACAAATGCTGCCTGTAAATTTTTTACAAGCTTTGCAACCCGTCTGGGTAAGATGCAAACTTGACACCAAAGCAGGATTTACAACTTCTTCTTGTTCAGCCTTACTCAGATAGAAGCTTCCTCCGGTGACATTTTCATGCCTAAAACCCTGATGTGCGTGGCATGCTCTGGCACCCATATAATTTATAGTCTGTCGTTACAGCTTTCGATGGAAGTATGGAGAAGTTACATGGATTTTAAGCAGTAAATGCCTCCAATTGACCTGATTTCACACATCCAGTTGCTGTGACTGAGCTGCTATGTACTAGGCCACCTTTATTGTCACCAAAAGAACTCTGCTGCTTTAGAAAGCATAACCAGATTATTTGTGATGCAGTGCCATTAGCTTAGAAGGATAAACCTATTTACCAAGATATGGGGGCGGTCTACATGATGAAAATTATCCTGGTAGAACGCGAGTAGAATGCAATCTGGCCAAATGCGATTCAAATGTATTCACCCTATTTAGGGAATGGGGGACAAAACGTCCACAAATTCTAAGGCAAAAGGAATCACATTTTTTACCAGCATACTGTATATGCAAGGGTGCACATTATCAGATGTGTGATTGTACAATTTACATGCCTTCGCATGGCAGTGGATTTCAACACAGGTCAGGGAGATGAGCGTTACTGCTAAAAGATTTCTTCATGTTTAGCCTATTAGCCAATAATGTTTGCCTATTCTCCTTGGCATTTTACATTTTTTTTTAGTAATTTTTTTCACACTGAAACTGGCTATTTGACACAGGCATTGAATTTCCACTGTCTTTCCCCCATGTCCAAGGTGATGGATATTGAAATAGTTAATCTGTCCAGCTATGGAGAAAATATGCAAGTGGTCTTTTGGCTCTCTCACATTGGCAGGTTGGGCAGAGGGACCTGAAGCTCTTCCAGCAGCATTTCCGCCCTCCCCAGTTATTAACTATATCTACCCACATTAAACCTCCTGAGACACTGGTTCACTGTGCCTACGCAAAGAAAATGATGTTTGCTTTTTTCAGCACACACACACATGCCCCAAGCAATGACCATTCTCCCCTGACTCCTCCATCAGCCTTTGGCTCAGAAGGCATCTCCAGAAGCCTTCCTGGTGACCACTGTTTCCTCCCATTTCACCCACTGTCTGCAAATATGGAAGACTAAGTATATTAAAAGCCTGCCTCATTTCTTCAAGATTTCTTTAGGAGGCGGCAGAAGAGAGAGAGAGACAACACCAATGAAGGCATCACATTTTATTGCTGTTGTTGTTCTGGAAGAAAACATGAACACTATATTTTTGGTCAAAAACTTAAAAGATGTGATTGTATGACACTAGTGTGGAATAGGTGACAATGGAAACACAAGTTATATCCCCCCCCCCGCAATGACTGACAGCCAACAACAACAACAACAACAACAACAACAACAACAATAATAATGTAAATAATAACAACAGCCAGTTAAATGTAGGTGCAAGTCATTCACAGACACTTCCTTCCTGCCCATCATTTCAATTTGCAGTAGTGATGCATGTAGCCAACAGAATACACATCGATGAATGTAGGTAGGAATGTGCTCAGGAAAAGTGAAGATAATTGAAAATGGATTTGAAGATGTGAAAATCTGCACCAATTTGCTTAACACGCTATCGCGTAGACTGACCCAATGCCTTCCAGAAGCAATAACTCTAAAGGATTATAAACTCTCATTCAGCATAAACAGGAATTTAACTCTGGACCATTCAGCATAAATGAGGAATTTAAATCTGGACCATAGCCTTCATTGTGACTGAAATTGACAAAGCTACTACTTGTTATTGTGTGCCTTCAAGTCATTTCTAACTTGTGGTGACCCTAATGTGAACCTATCATGGGATTTTCTAGGGCTGAGTGAGTGTGACTTGCCCAAGATCACCCAGTAGTTTTCCATGACTGAGCAGGGAATCAAACCCTGGTCTCCAGATTCCAATGCTCAAATCACTACACCACACTACTACTGCTGCATAATTTACAGAGATATAGCATAATGCTGCTGTACATATCATTCTGTTCTATACTTCAAGAGACCACTCTAGTACTCTCCTTCATTGCAGAGAGTAACCCAGTTGCCATCAAACTACAGCAACTATATCTGGAGCAGGAATATGACTGGCTGCTGATTTCAGTGGCAGTCACAGTGTGATCCCTGGTGGGTTGGGTGTTGTCCTGGCCTACAGTAACACACCAATGGGCCCAATGGGTAGTAGGCAATGGTTTTCATGAAAGCCACATAGAAATTTCAGCACTTCAAGACCAGAAACTAGAGACTGTGAGGCACCCACTCTCTTGAACCTGGTACACTGGCACAGAGCTTGGAATATACTCCTAGAATCCAATATAATAATAATAATAATAATAATTTTTATTTATAGACCGCTATTCCGCAATGATCATAGCGGTGTACAATAAAATTGCAACACAATACAAAAAATTGCAAGGCCTCTCTCCCCCTCAAGATGGTGGTTGGAGGAGGGCTCTTTGTCTTCCAGGCCAGGCCTCCCTCCCCATCAAGATGGTGGTTGGAGGAGGGCTCTTTTTCTTCCAGGCCAGGCCTCTCTCCCCCTCAAGATGGTGGTTGGAGGACATCTTCCAGAATCTCACACTAGCTAGAGATTCTAAGCTTTGGAGCAGGGAGGATCTACACAAATTCAACCTAGGCAATGAAAAAAAAGAGGAAATTGAAATAGCAAAAGAGTTCCCATACCCTCTCTGCTCTCCTTTCACTGATGGGCAAGTCTCTTTTTATTCAAACAACTATATAATGATTAATAGGTTACAGCGAGCCTTGGATCAAACATTGATCAGGAGGAAGACTGCGGTCAAGAAATCAGAAGAAGACTAGGGTGCTTTCTGCACCGGCATTTGGGACATCCGGAGGACGTCCTATTTTTAAAAAGGGGCATCTCTTATAGACGCCCCTGTGCCTAATACGGACTCCGTCCGTACAAGATGGCGCCGGCCCTTCTACATGGCCGGCGCCATCTTTGCGTATCGGATGCTGAGCGTCCGTACGCGTCGCGTCCCTTGTGATGTAGCGAGTGCGCCCCTGGCGCCTCGCTACGTCGCAAACGCGACTGAAAAAGAAGCTCCATTTTGGAGCTTCTTTTTCTGTCTGCACGGGAGCCGCACCGTGTGGAGGCTCCGGCTCCCCTGTAGACTAACTGGTGGCGGCGGCAGACCGCCGCAAAGCCGCGGTTTGTATCCCGCCTAGGAATGGGGAGGGCAGCTATGAAAGAACTAAACAAGATCCTAAAGAATAAAGACATACAACTGAGCATGAAAGTTAGAATCATACAAGCTAGTGTATTCCCTATTACCATGTATGGATGTGGGAGCTGGACAGTTAAGAAAGTGGATAGGAAAAGAATTAATTCATTTGAGATGTGCTGGAGAAGGTTACCATGGTCAGCCAAGAAGCCAAACAAATGAATCCTAGAGCAGATCAAACCAGAAATCTCTCTGGAAGCCAAGATGACTAGACCAGGGCTGTTGTACTTTGGCCATATCATGAGGAAGCACAACTCACTGGAAAAAACAATAATGCTAGGAAAGGTAGAGGGATGTAGAAAGAGAGGAAAACCACATGCTAGATGTATGGACTCTATTAAGGAGGTCACAGGTATGAATTTGCAAGACCTAAGTAGAGAAGTGGAAGATAGGAGTCTTGGAAGTAACTCATCCATAGAATGGCCATGAGTCAGGAACAACTTGAAGGTGGTTAACAATAACAAACACCTACCTAAGGCTGAAAAATAATGGACTCTTTCTCAAGTAAGGGACCTATCTTGGATTCTCATTCACTGCACTGAATATAAATATGCCTTTCTTATCCAGGTGTTGTTCTTGAGTGGGAGGAGAGCAAAAGTTCCAAAAGTTTGCTGCAGACACAATGGCAGCTGGCTGGTGTCTCACTTTAATCATGCGGAAGCCAAACAGCCTAGACATGAACTGAAGGTGCACATTGGAACACCATACTACAGAGATGAAAACCAGGACACATGTGGTCAAGCAGCATCAGAGTGTGGTCAACGTGGCAAAAATTATCAATGAGGGAAAATATACAAGCTATGTGAGGCTGCAGCAGTTTGCTTTTTGCCTGAACCTGCAGAGAAGGGCAAAATTCTGCCCCCTCTTCTCCTCTCCCGCAAGCTGAATTAGTTGAGTACGAAATTACTTCTGCACTTTAACCTCAGTTTTAACCATTGATTGTGGTTCAGACAAAGAGAGAAGTAGGAGAAGGAAAGAGAAATTGGGAGATATAAAAAGCACTGAAGAAATGGGACATCAGAAGATTAATCCGGACAGTTGGAGGAAATGGGTCACAACAGGAGTTGAGAATCAGCAATGGTCCAGTATGGATTCGGGGGTTTGTGGCCCTTAAACAAATTCACAAACAAGGCCCCCTTTGTGCACATCTGCCCTCTCCCCTGGCACTGCTGGGCTAAGGGCCTTGGGGTAGCTATTCCATTTCGACCATTGATAATCCAGCCTTGCTCAGATAGATGTGGAAGTGCCCATGGAGGGAAGACATTACAAAAAACCAAAACGCTACCCTGCCTCTTGAGTGCAGTTTTGAAAATTAAAGAAAAATCTTCCAAAAAAACCCCTAAAGTAATTAATGGTGTTTAGTCTTTTAAATATGGGCTTTTTAAAATAAAAGCTAGACAGAACAAGCTGAAGTATGAAGGAAGGGGCCAGAGTGACAGCTGAGCCAACATTTGAATTGGCATCTGCCATTTCAGTTGTCAAGCCAGGAGAATTCAAAATGCTGGTTGTGATTTATAAAGCCCTTATAAAGCTTAGGTCCAGACTTGAACATATCTCCCTATATGAACCTTCCAGCATGTTAAGACCCTTGGGGAGGTCTTTCCTTCTGTCTCATCACCAACATAGGCCTATCTGATGAGGACACAAGGGAGAACCTTCTTTGTGGCTGCTTAGCCTGTGGAATTCCCTGCCACAGGAGGCGAGGCTGGCCCCTTTTCTGCTCTCCTTTCACCGGCAGGCAAAGTCCTTTTTATTCAAACAAGCATGTATTGATTAATTGTGTGTGCTATATTTTTTATGTTATAGCTATGTTTTAATATGATTTTATACTTTTTAACATTTAATGGTATTTTAATGTGATTATTTGTTTAATTATGTGTTTTATTATTATTGAGTTTTTAACTTACCTTGTTTTACCTTTTGGTAAATCATCTTGTGTCCCTTGCTGGGCAAAAGCCATCATAGAAATGAAATGAAAAATCAAATAAAATAGTTGTCCAAAACCTATAAAATTGCCAACATCAAGCTCTTCCATTTGAGCAACTTGTTGCTTAATAAGAGATTTAATACTGACTGTTGCCACTTACCAGCTGAGAAGCAAAAGAAGGTACTACAGAGGACTACAGAAACACTACAGAGACCATGATCTATTCCCACATGAGATAATTCCTAATGTTAAAGCTATACTAGTTGGAGACTTAAGGTTAATGACTGGCAGGTTCTTATGCACAGAAATGTTTTTGCATAGGGACAAATTTCACAATCTGTTTATGTAGCTGAAAGGTGAAATGTAATCACTGATTTATTGAGCTTGCTGTATTGTATTTTTTTTCTCTCTTTGCCTTTGCTTTGTCTGTCTTTTTACAAATTAACCAAAAAAAATCAGCTATTATTTCCCACTTTCCTTGTTAATTCCCTTTCTCAATTATTAATAGTAGGAGCAGAGAACCTTCTCATACAATCCTAGTCTGGCCCGTTGAGTTTGTCTCTATGGCCTTTAGAGCTTCTTCTACCTTCATTTCCAGTCAATGATTAGATACTGATATTGAAGATAGCAATCTATTACAAGCCTAGAAATGTTTTGAGTGGAAATGAGCTCTGCTTTGCAGCCCTGGAAGGCTAAAGCCCTGTGCTCTGCTTTGCAGACTGAAAGGTTTTGTGTTGAAGCTTTTGGAAAGAATGTGAAAAACTGGCAGCATGCTCAAGTAACCCTTCAAGATTTCAGCTAAGTCCCCAAACTGAGCTTCATTTGGCTTCTCAAGGAGCTTTAAAATTGGGTGACAGTCCTATTATTATTCAGTATTTTGAGTTCCTCTGCATATCATCATAACATTTTCTTCATAATAGATTTCTGCCTAAGAAGTGACTGAATATGATTAGCTGTTCACACTCTGCATCATGGTTATTTCGAGTCTCATTTGCTTCTCCATTTCACTTTTGCCAGTACATTTTCCAGTTATACCATGTTTTGTTAAGAACCGATTCTACACAGCAGTTAATATAGCGCATTTTTATCCACTTGTGTCTACCCCCACAGTAATGATCCTCCAAATGTTTATTTAGAAGTAAGCCCTGTTGTGCACTGGTCTTTTGCCCCATAAAGTAAAAGCTTCCTCCTAATAGCTTTCTTGTTTTATGTTCACTGTGGCTGTGGGGTTAGTCATGAGTTGCATCTTAGTTGGTTTCTTAGGGGGGGGGGTATTATTTCCCTCCATTTCTTTCTCTTTCTTCATTTTCTGAGCTCTAAAAAGGGAGGGTTGGAATTACAAAGAAAAGGACTAGCATTGAAGCAAAAGTGGATTGCAATTAATTTAATCAACAACTGCAAATTATAGAATCCTCTCTGCAATGGCCCTGAAAACTGGTACATTGCAACTTGCATACAAGTGTTGCTATTTACTTTAGTGACTTCCATTGGTTCTAGATAATGGCAACAGATTAGGCTGACCATATGTATAGTTTTAAATGGGACAGTACAGGATTTTTAAAAATATTTCTAGACCATCCTGTCATTTTAATATAAATGTCAATTTTGTCCCATTTTCTAGAAAAAATACTCTGTTATGTTGCAAAAATGGTTTGAAGATCCCTGTTTGAAACTGTCAAAAAAAAAAGTGTATCATGGAGTGTGAGGTAAGGTGTTGAAAGATCAAAATTTGTCGTGTAACATTACTTCATTGGAGATACAGTGGACCCTTGTTATCCGCTGAGGTTTGGTTCCAGGAACCCCTGTGAATAACAAAATCCATGTATGCTCAAGTCCCATTAAATACAGTGGCATAGCAAAATGGTGTCCCTTATATAAAATGGGAAAATCAAGGTTTGATATTTGAAATTTATACTTTTTTGGGGGAATATTTTCAAGCCATGGATACCTGAATCCTTGTATTAAAAATCCGTGGATAAAGAAGGCCAACTGTATCTTCATGGTATGATCGTGGTGAAATACAGTCCCCCTCTATGTCTGCCTAAATTTTGTATGAGTTCTATCACTGAAGAATAACTGTCAGCTCAAAACATTCATGTAATAAAACCTTTGTTATTGTCTTACTTTTTTATTGTTGCAGATATGGGATCATTACATAACTCTGTCCTGTTCCAATGTCCTGTTCCAATGTCCTGTTTTTGTCCCCAAGAGAATATGGTCAGCCTACAACAAATCAATGTCTTTGAACACTGCCTTTTTTAAAAGAAAAGGCAGTTTTTTCCCTATGTATGTATGTATGTGTGTGCCTTCTGGTCACCTGTCCACTTTTTTTCCATGCCATGAATTTCATTAGGTTTTCTTAGATGAGAAATGGTTTGTCAGTTCCTTCCTCTGAAATATAGCCTACAGTACTTGATATTTGCTGGCAGTCTCACATCCAAGTATTAACCAGGGCTGACCCTGCTTAGCAGTCAAGATCAGACAGGATCTGGGGCCTTTAGAGTATTTAGGCCCTTCTTATTCCTATACCTTTGAAATACAAAAGACCAATGGCCTGTCCACATCTGTACATACAGCACAGAGAGACATCTAGTGGATAGCTCATGTATAGCAAATAATGTATAGCAACTCTTACTACAAAATGCTTCCCACTAGTATCTCCTTCCTAGACTGTTGCCAAGATACTTCTGTTTGGAACTTGGAACATACCAGTAGGGTTTCACAATCATCTTTTAAAGCCAGCAACAAAAAACTAAAAAAGAAATCCAAATAAATAACTTTTTTCTTGCTTTCCAAGTCAGTTTGTCTCAGAGTGATCTAAACCCCCTTTTAAAAGAAAATGTATGTATTCATCTTTAGCCAAAATCAGCCCATTCAAACACAGTAACTATCAGAGCAAGAACGTTAAATGCAAATATTCAATCTGATTTGTGTGGTACAGGCTGGGTCACTGGGACTAGTCCCTGATGATGCTTCGCAAACTTTTTTCCGACACTAGGCCAGCACAACTAAATAACCGTACTTTGCGATAAACGTTGCAAACTTGCATGCTGGAAAAGCAGTGGGTTAATTCCTTCTCAAGGGTTGGGGATGGAATGCAGCTGCCTTATTTCAGACATTACTCTGCTTCAAAATTGGTGGCAATAAACTCTCACCTGTGCTCCTTGCCACTGGTTAATCAGGATGCAATTATCTTTATTAGACTATTTTTAATCTGTCCCTCAAGAGTTCTGTCTTCCTGTGGGGGTAAAAATCATAAATTCTTGCAGTCAGGCTCTGTTTTATTGAAGTTTTGCTGAAGCCCAAGAACAAGCTTTCACCCATTAAGAGGGTCTTTTTTGTGGCTTAGTGGTTAAGACGCCAGTTCTGATGATCAGAAGATCAGAAGTTTGGTAGTTCGAGGCCCAGGTGCTGCATGATGTGGTGAGCTCCTGTCTCTAGTCCCAGCTTCTGCCAACCTAACAGTTTGAAAGCATGCAAATGCAAGTAAATAGGTACCACTTCAGTGGGAAGGTAACAGCGTTCGGTGCAGTCATGCTAGCCACATCACCACCAGAACAGTCTTCAGACAATGCTGGCTCTTCGGCTTAGAAACGGAGATGAACACTTTCCCCTACAGATTAGACGTTCATGTCAAGGGATTATATTTACCTTTTTTACACCTCCAAGGTATGTTTTCGGTGCATTGACACTATAGAAATAATGTACTTTAACACCACTTTAAATGTTGTAGACCCATCCTATGGAATCCTGAGACTGGTATTTTTAAAGGTCTTTAGTCTTCTCTGCCAAAGAGTGACTCACAAAGCTGCAACTCTCCAGGATTCTGTAGAGTGGAGCCATGGTAGTTTAAATGGTGTCAAACTGTACTATCGCTACAGTGGAGATGTAACCTTGGACTTCCAGCCATCACTACCAATGCTAAGGGATTGTGGTTGTTCTTATTATTAAGAGCCTTCAAGATGTTTAAAAGTAATTGTATTGATAGCCCCAGTCAACTCTCTACTCCAGGCAAAGCCCAAGGTCTTGGCAGGAGTGCTACTTAAAATGGAAGAAACAAGAAACATCAGAAAACCCTTTGATTCATCAGACTCTGGGGATAGATCCTTAAATTTGGTCCTTCAGATGTGTTGTGGCTACAGCCAGCCTGAAGGTCCAACTTTATCAGGCCGTTACTCTTGACCTGTCCAGGGCATGGGAGTGACTAAAGGCTCTCCTGTTTTTAGGTCATTTTACCCTATTCCTGAAAAAATACTAGGCATATGTGATTGTCATAGCAGCCATTAAATCCCAAGCTGCACAAACAAGGCATCCACCACATGGATATTTATGTCCTCCAAGACCATCATCCATGAGGTTGTCAACACAACAGCTGAGATTGCATCTGTCATGGTATCCTGGTGTGAAGTCTTTGGGGAAAGACTAACACCACTTTCATAGGACTTTATCACATGGGAAAAATCAGGGATTTAAACAGTGTTTTACCCTGTGAAAATTGTGTGATTGCAATTAAGATTTTCACACGACATCACAATTACAGAGCCATTATCCCAGGAATAACCAGGCAATAAACAGCAACAAATCATTCACATGGAAATCCCATGAATTATTTGTTGCTGTTTATTGCCTGATTATTCCTTGTTTATTCCCAGGATAATCTTTAATCGTGATGTGTGGGAAACTCTTAGTCGTGATTGCGTGATTTTCACAGGATAATCACTGTTTAAACCTCTGATTTCCCTCCAAATTTCCCCATGTGATAAAGTCCATAGACTCGGCATCTGAGGAAGTAATACAGAGTCTACAAAAGCTCAAGCTGCAACTTCTTTCACACCGTTAATTTGCACAAGATCCCTTTCATAATGGTCTCAGGTCTCCCTCCTACTGAATTAATTGGGTCCAAACTATTTCTGCACTTTGAGTTCAGTTTGCAGCAGCCAAAGTGAGCAGAGGGCAAGGGGGGGGAAATGAGAGGAGGAGAGAGAAACTGGGACATTTTAAAAACAACTGCAAAAGTGGAATGGCAGAGGATTAATCAGGACTGCCCCTGCCAAACTGGAACGGTTGGAAGGTATTTTAATCTATCCATTATTATTATTATTATTATTATTATTATTATTATTATTATTAATCATTATCCTGCCTCTCTACAAAAAGCAATCGGGGCCTCCTCTTTGCCTAACTGCACCTCTTTTTCTTCTCCTTCAGTACAACTGAATGAAGGGGAGGAGGGAAATCCCTGCCTTTCACTCCATACTCACTAGGGGAAAGAAGCTGCCATTGATAAAATCCTAGAGAAGGAAATATAATCACTTCCCCAGTGCATTTACCATGGGACAGTTGGGGCAGAATTGGCCCAGGAGTTAGCTCTGTGTTTTCGATTGTTTTGAGGAGTTTCCTCCCTTTGGTTTTGCCAAAGGTGATTCATGGGGGGAGTCAGGGGATTTTACAGAAGAGCCTCATTGTTCCTTTAATGGCTGTTGGTGTTCCTGAGTGGGCAATTTGTTTCCAGGCACAAGGTTTCAACCCAGATGTGCAGCAGGGAGAAGGGGAGGAGAGCGGAGCTGAGAATGTGGATGAAGGGGAGCTGTTTTTGGAGCTGCCTACCCTGGCTGCTCTCTGGGAATCTGAAGTCAGGCAAGCAGAGGACTTATAGAAATCCCTAATTTGGATTCCTTATGCTTAACAAGTATTTGCTGTTATAGTTATCGTTACTGCCCTGAAGTCAACCCCATCTCATGGCAACCCTGTGGATGAGGCATCTCCAAGCCCCCTATCCTCCATTGCTCTGCTTAGGTCCTGCTAATTCAGATCCGTGACCTCCCTGATTGAGTCTGTCCACCTAGCATGTGGTCTTCCTCTCTTTCTGCTGTGTTCTAGTTCCCTAGCATTATTGTCTTTTCTAATGAGTCCTGCCTTTTCATGATGTGGCCAAGGTACAACAGCCTCAATTTGATTATCTTGTCTTCCAGGAAGAGTTCAACTTTATCTGTTCAATGACCTATTTGCTTGTCTTTTTGGCTGTCCACAATATTCTCTCCACTCTTCTCCAGCACCATTTCTCAAATGAGTTGATTTTCTTTTTCTCTGCTTTCTTCACTGTCCAGCTGTCACATTCATGCATAGTGATGGGGAATAAAATAGCTTGTACAATTCTAATTTTAGTGCTCAGTTGTATATCTTAAGGATTTTATCTAGTTCTTTCATAGCTGCCCTTCCCATTCCATGTCTTCTTCTGATTTCTTGACTGCAGTCGCCTTCCTGATCAATGTTTAATCTAAGTTATGGGAACTCTGTTTTGATTTCCTCATTATCTAGGTTGAATTTATGTAGATCCTGCATGGTCATTAAATTTGTTTTCTTTATGTTCAGCAGTAAGACTGCCTTTGCACTTTCTTTTTTGACCTTATTAATTGTTCCAAGTCTGCAATGTTTTCTGCTAGCAAGATGGTGTCATCTGCGTATCTTAGATTGTTGATGCTTTTCCCTCCTATCATCGTTCCTCCTCCTTCTGAATCTAAACCTGATCTTCATATGATATTTTCTGTATACACATTAAACAAGTAAGGTGATAAAATGCAGTCTTGCTTGACCCGTTTGCCAATTGGGAACCATTCTGTTTCTCCATGTTCTGTTCTAACAACAGCCTTTTGTCCTAAGTACAAATATCTCATTAGGACTATCAAATGTAGTGCCACTCCCACATGTTTAGGAGCTGTTATCATCTATAAAGCATATGCTGATTTTTTACACTTTTACACTTGTAATTAAATCAGTCCTGTCAAAAACTTCAGAAAGGGAGCTTCCCAAAAAAGCTTTCCTTGTGCAATCCCTGTGTCCCATTCCAGGAATTTTACAGAGGGTCCAGGTCATGTTGGCTTCCATTTGTAACATTTTCCTTGCTCCTTCTCCCACCTCTGTTTGACAGCTCCCAGAATCCCACCATGCCCCTGCTGGTCATGGGATCTTGGGAGTTGTAGGATATGTCTACAGGCCAATTACACCAGTTTCCCACAAACACACTACAACCTGTCTACACAATGCAGGGCCAAAGCCCCAATTCAAGTGTGGACTGTCTTCACAAGGGAAGGCCAGTTCCACATTGAACCCACTCTATCCCTGCCTCAGTCAGATTTTAAAACTTTCCTTTTCCTCTGGATTTTTAAGGAAAATCCAAAGCATCGTGGAGCAATGCCAGGCTGCTGTTTGCACATGCATCTTGGTGGGACACATGTGTAGACAGTCACCTGGCATTGCTCTGGAGTATGGAGGTAACAAGGAATCTGGGTCAGTTACAGGGTCAGAATACTCTGGGAATAATATTCTGACTTATGTGTAGACAAGCCCATAGTTGTCTTTAAAAAGTAATTATGAGGTCCTGCATCGAACACAGAGCCACAATATTAAAGTTATGCAGTAACTCCTCATTTGATCCCTGAAACCCATTTTAAAAGCCAGCCAGCTATCTTGAGTAGTAGTGTTCTGTGTTGTTACCAAGTAAGGTGTTGTAGGTACCTCCTGCCAGTGCCCTCCTGCCAGCATGCAAAGATGTGATGAAGAATAGCTCGACTCAAACTTGCATCCTTCCGAGGTCGCTAAAATGAGTACCCAGACTGTTGGGGGCAAATTAGCTTACATGCTAATTAGCTTACTTGCTGTTCACCGCTATGATCTTTGGAATAGCGGTATATAAATAAAACAAATTATTATTATTATTAATAGCCTACAGGGGTTCCTACTTCTGTTCTTTACAGCCTTGATTCCTGGTAGTAGAGGACTGGCCATGCCATCCTGCAGCACCCTGCTCACCAGCAGCACAGAATGGCTTACTGACTTTTAAGGTGGGTTTGAGGTCATTTGGAGTCATGGTAATAGTACCATGACTGCAAATGAGAATACATACAACGCAGTTCTGAAGTTCTAAGTCTAACTTAGCCAGTGTGGTTGATGCAGTGGTTGATGCAGTGGACTAGGGTTTGAATCCCAGTTCAGTCATGTAAACCCACTGAGTGACCTTGGGCAAGTCACACACTCTGAACCTCAGGGGAAGGCAATGACAAACCGCCTCTGAAAAAGCTTGCCAAGAAAACCCTATGATAGGGTCGCCATAAGTCAGAAACAACTTGAAGGCACACAACAAAAATAACAATTCTAACTTAAAATATTGTAACTGATTAAGAAGATACCAGGTGTGGCCATCAGTGGGAAGAGCTTTTGATAACAATATTGCTTTCAATGGCATTGCAGTGTAAGATATTCATTTCTCCTACCCGTTTATGAATATTATGAAAGGAAATTTGTTTCTCAAGGCTCCACATTTCTTATGTTGCAGTTGGCAATACCCAGCGTGGCATCCATTGTCTCATCACTGTCTAAGTCCAGATGGCACAGCTTCCTGGAGGGGAATGAGACTCCACAGACACTGCTCAAGAGTAGCAGTGAGTTTCAATTTCACTTCCAGCCTATTGCTAATTTTATTTAGTCACTGATGCAGGCTATTGATTTCAAGGGGGATTTAAAAGTCTTACCAAGCCACAGGGGAATTGCTGCATGTATTTAAATTCCATATGTTGATTAAAGCTGTCAAGGGTCACAGATGTAATTATACATGCAAAGCTGAATGCGTTTTCTATTCCAGAATTTTGAAAGGCAATCATTAGAAAGTGAAGCAAAGCTAAATGTAGAAGGGGAAATGAGGGTAGGGTGGGAATTGGTTCTTCCTGATTTGACATTAACTTAATTGCATGAGTTTATTAGAGATGCTTTTTGCCCATCTTAAATGGCACAATGGCTGGAATGCCAATCTGAAGGAGAAGCAATGGGAGCTGGACGACTATTCAAAATGCAGGCAAAGCATGCACCCATCACTACAGTGTGGGCACTGCCATGTTTCAGGGGACTAGGTGCCTCTACTGATGAAGACTAAGACACCTAACATCAGGAGAGATATCCAGGTTCACCACTGTTACCCCAATATTACCCCCCACAGCATGCGCACATCACTATGGTGTACTTTTCCCCATTTGTTGTTTTTATGACCCTTCAAGTTGTTTCTGACTTTTAGGTGGTACCTATCACTGGATTTTCTGCACTGAGAGTGTGTGACTTGTCAAAGGTCACTCTGTGGGTTTCCATGGCTGAGCAGGGAACTGAACCCCTGTCTCCAGAGTTATAGTCCAATGCTCAGACCACTACACCATGCTGGCTTGCTACTTTTCCCCATGATGAGGTGTGTGCCTTTAAGTTGTTTCCAACTTATAGAGACCCTAAGTCAAACCTATCATGGACTTTTCTTGGCATGATTTATTCAGAGAAGGTTTGCCATTGCCTTCCCCTGAGGCTGAGAGCTTGCGACTTGTCCAAGGTCACCCATTGGATTTCATGGTCGAGCTGGGAACTGAACCCTGGTCTCCAGGGTTGTAGTCCAACACTCAAATCACTATGCTGTGCTAGACCATTTATTATGTGGGGAAACTGGAGGGCAAATGACATGTTCCACTATAGCCCTATGTTATTTCTTTGGCATATGGCATTTATGCAAGCCTTTTTCACCTCTGCTCCCCCCCCCACACACACACACACATATACTTTTTAACATGTTGGGTGTTGTAGTCCAACAACAGCTGGAAGGCCACATAACTCCCACCCTTTTCCTAGGTCCAACACTGACTGCTAGGGAGAAAAATTGCTGTTTGGAAAAGCAACATTCAGTGGAAAAGTAGGCAGCAGGAAGAGTCTGTAGTACCATCTTCCCCATGTGCTTTCTTTGCAACACACATACCACCTTCCAATGACATTTTGCTACAGAGATGGTCTGTCAGGGCTTTGGCACACATGGCAGCCACAAAACACAGGGCCCAGCAGTTGAGGACTGTCTTGAATTCAGTTTCTTGATGAGACATTGGAGGGGGCTGACTTTCAGAAGGGAAGCCCTGTTAGTCTTTGGCAGAAAACAACACAATGACAAAGCAGGGCAAAGGTATGGGGAGTTTGCAGTGTGTGTTACAGTAGCTCTGAGGTTTTATATATATATATATAATATCTCCAAATAATGTTTCTGTTGCCTTGGACTATTTTGGGGCAATTTCCAGCATCAGCGGCATCATTTCATCCCTACCTTCAGGGATTCTTTTTAATTTTGAGACATATCGGAACATAAATAAATAAATAAATAAGGTCTCCTTTTAAGACTTCAGGTACATCAGTGCATCTGTGAAATGGTACTTTTGCACCATTAAACTTATCTCTACGGGGGGGGGGGATGCAGAGGACAAAATTTGCCTTTCAAATCACACGATCACCTCAGCAAACATTAAAAAAACACTTGGGAGATCTAAAACACTGCTAAAAACAACTTCTTAAAAGAATAGTGTGAGTGGATATGGAAGTGACAACAATTGGCAAATCCCAAGGTATATACTGGGGGAACTCACATGTCTTCAGGCCAGCGGTTCCCAAACTGTGCTCCAGTGAACACTTGCGGCTCTGCATGCACTTCCCAGGTGGTCCTCAGCCCCTCTAGAAAAATGGAAGAAATACAGATTCTCTGAAATTAAAGACTAAAAACCAAAAAGTAACACTACTTCTAAGCACCATTAGCTTGTAAGACATAGGGTAGGCCTCTTAGGGGCTCTGCTATAGAAATTGATTCTTAAAAGGGCTTCACAAGTAAAAAGGTTGAGAACTCCTGCTTTAAACCAATCTGGAAAAATCCATATCAGTTTGCAGTGTTTTAAAAACTATTAAAATTAATAAAATCAGTTCCATCAGACACAAGAGTGTGATGTCACAATGCATAAATGTGACTCAATCAACAATAGCAATTAAAAAAAAATAACATGTGCTATAGCTTTCCATGTCCATTCAAGTTCCAAAATGTTGGGAAGCTGCAGCTGTTGCTGCTGTTGGTGGTGCTGCTGCTCCTGTTGTTATTTCTATCCTGCCTTTTTCCCAGATTGGGACTTAAAGCAGCTTGGAATGATTAAAATCATTGTCAAAAATCCACAAAATACAAAAGTTAAAACACAGTTAAATGATCAAAATGAAATTTTAAAACAGGCTAATATATATACACACACAGTCAGCTCTCTGTATCCACGGATTCTTTATCCACTGATTCATCTATCCATGGCTTGAAAATATTCCAAATACATATAAATTCCAAAAAGCAAACCTTGATTTTGCCATTTTATATAATGGATATCATTTTACTATGCCATTGTATCTAGTAAGACTTGAACATCCACAGATTTTGGTATCCACAGGGCTCCTAGGGGGGAAAACCTAGTGGATACCAAGGGCCCACTGTATCATTAAATGCATGCACCAGCACAACAGTTAGCAGTATCTAGTGCATTATGTAAGATGGGCCTCATATCATCACTCACCAAAGGATGCTGGAATAGAAAAATCTTTGCTTGTCTGTGAAAAGAAAGTAGAATTTCTCTGGTAAGGGAGCTCCAGAGCCTGGGGGACAGCCACTGAGAAGGCCTTCTCCTGTGTTCCTACCAGATGTACCTATGAAGGTGGAGAGACAGAGAGAAGGGACTGTTAGAGACTAAACTGACAAATTTATTATTTATTCATGTTTGTAATGACGACTAGGGAAAATACTGGCTGCCAGTTGGATATTTGTAACATGTAGGGATAGCTACATACACTTCCCTTTGAGGAAACCTCAAGGACCATCCAGTCCAACCCCTTGCTCTGCAGCAATATACAATCAAACCACTCCCAACAGATGGTCATTCAGCCTTTTGTTGAAAATCTCCAAAGAAGGAGATTCCACCACACTCCAAGGGAGTGTGTTCCACTGTCAAACAGCTCTTACTGTCAGGATGGTCTTCCTAATGTTGAGGTGGAATCTCTTTTCCTATAGTTTGAACCCATTGCTCCAGGTCCTAGTCTCTGGAGCTGCACAAAACATACATGCTCCATCTTCAGTATGACATCCCTTCAAATATTTAAATCACATCTTAACCTTCTCTTCTCCAGGCGAAAAATACCCAGCTCCCTAAGTCGCTCCTCACACAGCATATTTTCCAGATCTTTCTCCATTTTGGTCACCCTCCTCTGGATATAGTCTAGCTTTGTGGTGCCCAGAACTGGACACAATATTCCAGGTGAGACAAGTGAACAGGCAAATGTGATGTTGTGACTCAACACTCTGCTATTGACAGCCAACCATCTCCAAGCTACTGAGAAGACAAGTGATGCTCAGCATGTGCAAAAGACTGTGGAGCTTTGCTGTGTGAAAGGGAGGAAAAGGTTTGAGAAGAAAATTGCCTGCAGCTGGAGAGGGGAGAGGACATTTTATTAAGAAATTGATTTTCATTCATTGGGGAGAGGGTGATCTTTTTTATAACAAAAAGCACTTTTGTGTCATGCAAAGAGGCATTTTTAACATTTTTAAAGACACACTTGTTCCAATAAGGAAATCCCTCAACAAATGTATTCTAATAAGAAACTGTGATTATAATTTCCCAAAATTACCACGATTCCAAAGATTCTAGAATTCAAGAGAGTATATTGTCAGAAAATTACATTGGTAAAAGTTTTGAAAAATCCTATAAACTAACTCAGACCTCTTCGAGAGACCTGTACATTTCCCAAAGAAAGTGTCCCTCTCCCATTTTAAGTGGAATCAGTATCTTTGCTTGTATTTGTTTCATCTCCTCCAGCCAGTTACCTGCATTGTGACTTCTTCAAGGGCACAGAAAATGTCAACATGAACATAGGAGTTCTGATATGTAGTTTTAAAGAGACCATGCCTCACAGGAAAGCATACTGTTTTCTATTTTCAGACAAGTTCTTTGAGTTTCATTACAGACATACCCTTCCATATAGAGACCAGGAAACTGACTGTGTTTGTCAAAATTCTGAGTAAATCAAATTTCAGCATTTTAAAACTTTCACGTTACTTTTTTCTAACTTAAAAATTATTAGCATGGATGGGACGTACGCCTATAAATTTTGGCTTGATTAGCATCACCAATGCTATTCAAAGTGGTGGCCCAGCTGGTGCCAGTCCACAAGCCATCAACTGCTGGTCCATTGTCAGTTTCCAGCAGAAAAGAAGCATTTGTAGCCTGTGGGCACAAATATTGTTTCAGACATTGGCACTTTAGGGGAAAGAATGCCAGTCACACACACCAGCCTGAGATGAACAGCTACAAACCATACATTCTCCACCTTCCTGCCTTCAATGCCCCCTGAAAGAGCTGAATATGACTGGGGCCTCTCTCTGTATGCATGTGCCTTCAAATCACCTGTCGACTTATGGTGACATGAATTTCATTGGGTTTTCTTAGGTAAGGAATACTCACAGAAGGTTTCATCATTTCTTTTCTTTGAAGTAAAGCCTACATTACCTGGTATTCATTGGCAGTCTCCCATCCAACTACTAACTATGGCTGACCCTACTTAACTTCCAAGATCAGACAGGATCTGGAACCCTTAGGGTATTTAGACTGAGGCCAACCCAATGCAAAGACAGAAAAGGTCACCAGAATGGTACCAAATGGATGCAATTTGGCATTATCCACTCACAAGATATAATTTTACATTGTTATCTAAAACTTCCTTAGAAATTGCTCAGTTCACTGTCACAATGATTCCATTGTAAGAGACATTCCCATAATTGAGCTTTTTGTAGAATTCAACACAGATGTTGGCTCTGGAGGTATCACGATCCAGCCTCCCCCATCAGGATAACCTGGTGACTCTGATGTCAATAGAACAGTGATTCCACTCTGGGCTTCAGCCCAAACTTTAACAGTGCTAAATCAATGTTGAAGATGGGTTTAAGTACCTTGGATAGCCCCTTTGAATTTATATTAAAACCTAGAGCTAATTCCTTACTCCACTGTGGCCAGAGCTACCAACCTTTGTCAGTTCTCCTTTCAAGCACAGTTTGCTGAGGCAGGGACCCTATCTGAATTGAGTTTTTAATTTTATATTTTCCTCCTGCTGCATGCCTTTCAAATTATTCTTCACTCATCCCCATCATCTCTTTCCACTTTCTCTTTTGACACTTTCTTGATATTTGCTGTTGTTATTGTGTGCCTTCAAGTCATTTCTGACTTATGGTAACCTATCATGCAGTCTTCTTGGCAAGTTTCTTCAGAGAGGGGTTTCCATTGCCATCCTCTGAGGCTGAGAGAGTGCGACTTATCCAAGGTCTAAGCTCTGGTGCCACAACAAACCATAGTTCCCAGAATTCCATAGCAATGAGCCATGGCAGTTAAAGTGGTGTCAAATGAAATTATTTCTGCAGTGTGGATACAGCCCAAGTTAACAATGGAATATGAACACAGCAAATATAAGAATTCTATGTATATACAATTACACCAGCCTGAAAAATTAAGGGTCATAAAACCTTTTTTTTAAAGTATGCTGGGTTTATAGGAATTTGGCTTTGTAAATCTAAACGTAACCCAAAATTTGCTCCATCATGTACAGTCTTTTTCACAACTTGCTTTGATGTTTTAATGTTGTAATCTGGGACAAAATAAATTTCTCCTATAAAGAATTATCCTGCAAAGGCAAAGAAAGGGGTTAAAATCTTCTAATAGATTTTAAAAACACTTTAATTCACTGTTATCAAAAATAAACCTCCGTTCAAAAACAGTAAACAGAAATCATACTGGAACATCAGCATCAGCACTTATTCAAAGCTGAGTAACGAATGAATTGATACAAATATTGTATTAGTGAAGGAATTATGTGTGGTGTGATATGTTTATTGTGTTTTTCAAATTCAGCATCCAAAAATACATTAAACTGGTACAATATTGAAAAAAGTTTTTTTATCGCAAGCCTATGTTATCTGTGTCTCATTCCCTGCAATCCTACAAACTAAGGGAGTGTAGGAAAATTTAATGGGGGTCAGAATTCTTATCAGGGTGCAAAGCCCTTATTTTGCCCTCCCTCATAGCTACAGCCAATGCACATTGTGTTTCCTATATTTCTTCCTGGAGTTGCAAAGTGGGTTTATATCAGCTGAAGGCTCACATGCTTTAGTACTCTGCATTTAGAAAACAAAGCACGGCAGTCTCAATCTTATTTTCTCCTGTGGGGGGAAAAAGATATCTAAAAGGACCTAAGAAATTACCCAAACACACGCACACATTTTTCTATATAACGTGCAAAGCATTCAGTTTTGTCCAAAGTAGTAGCATTATTTTATGATTTTTTTATGGTGTCGCTTTGGCCTAGTTCTTGCAGACCCAGCGAATGAGAGAGATGCTAGCTTTGCAAGAATTAGGTGAAAGTCACACAAGAATGTACAGAATGTTTGAAGCTGGCTGTTAGCGCAGATGTAGATAGATAGGCACTTAGGAAGAGTACAAAACTGCAGCCAGAAAAGGAAGAAGGATGCAATGGAAAAACAGAAACGGCTTGTGGGTAGACCTCCATATAACACAGTCATTGCAAGGTAATCTCTGCTGCTTATAACATTACACTCTCACTGTACCGTGATGAACTACCTCCCAAGGATGCTCATGATCATTTTTATGGCTGGAGAGGAATTAAAAGTATTCACTTTGTTTAGTTTCTATTTCTTAAAACATTTTTATCCTGAGATCATAAGATCTCAGGGTAGCAAACAATAAAACAACATAAACAATTTAGACAAATTGCAAATTATAACTTGTATTAGGCCATTCACGTCATCATAAATTGAGACAAGGAAGCTTATTGCACATCTTTTCCCCCTCCGTTATGAGAACTGGAAGGGGCCGCTCAGGGCCATGCACGACCTGGAAAAAAGGGGTTTTATCACACAGCAAATCATCCTCAAAAGGGTCCTGTTCCATTCCACGGTGCCAAGCTGTCCCCATTCAGTGCTGAAGGGTGCCATTTTCCTCGATCGGAAGACTTCCAGCCAGAACATTTAACACACATATCCCACAGTTCACCAGCTGTGGGGACCTTGTCAAAAGTCTTACTGAATGCAGGATATATTACATCCACAGAATTCCCCTGATCTACCAAGCTTGTAACTGTATCAAAAAAGAGAGATAAAGTTAGTTTGGTATGACTTATTATTTAGAAACCCCTGTGGCTCTTAGTAAGCACAGCATTCCTTTCTAAGTGTGCAAAGACTGACTGTTGCAAAATCTGTTCTAAAACTTTTTTGGGTATTGACATCAAGCTGATTGGTCAGAAGTTGCTTGAGTCCTCTTTCCTACCCATTTTGATGATCTCATACATACTGAACAGAATGCTAGCCAAATATTTTTTTAAAATTCCTTGTGAACAAATGGAGTGTGGAAGATCATATTTGGCACTTTCAAGGCAAGCAGATGTACTCTATTCCCACATCTGTGAAGTTTATTGCACAGGTCTTCTGGGACGTTCTCAGAACGGCCCAGCAGGAAACGGAACGAGTGGGGGACGGATTTTACCACACACTCAAGTCTCTCACTCGTTCCTTTCCCCCTCTCTTCTGTTCCCATTCCGTTCTAGAGGGAACGCTTTTTGAGAACTGTTCTGAACAGTTCTCAAAAATTGCCCCCTTTGGAACGGATTAAGAATGGAAGAGAGGGGGAATGGAATGAGTGAGGGACTGGAGTGTGCGGTAAAATCCGTCCCCCACTTGTTCTGCACTCGTTCCTGCTCGTTCCATTCTCAGAACGGACCCAGGAGGACCTGTGCGATAAACTTCACATGCGCCTGGTACTCAAAGGGCAATTGAAAGTAAGGGGGCCTTTCCTGTGCATTTACCAGGACTATCCTATAGTGTCTAGCCAGAGGCAAGCCCCAATAGGTTTGTTAGGGCTTATTCTCAGCTAAGCAGCTAATATGTTACATCATCCACATGGTAATTCAAATAATTAGCAGGCAGCTGGTAGGCTGAATCATCACAGAGCATTATGTTTTCATATTCTCTCTATCAGTGGTCAGACGACGCAATCTGTTTTGGGAGCTGATGCACTTATCAGAGATTTCCTCTCTGTTCAGTAGTACATGTGAACTCACCCAACAGTTTCAGGGGACAGAAAGACATGTGTTTTATTTGAGCTTCCCAATTGCTTATGTGCATCTATTATCAGTCTTAAAGGTGAAAGTTCTTCTGCCCCTAGCAGTCCAGGCAAAACAGGTTTTAAGCTATAATGTAGTGCAGCAAGGGGAGAAAAATCCATCAAAATGCACTGGATAGTGCGCTATATCATATCTTAAAGATAATCCCCAGAAATTTGCCAGCTTTTTATATGACAGTTGACAGTCACTGACAGCTGAAGACATTTTTATTTAGGCAGTCATTTGATGGGTGAATTTTACTTATGTAGTGATTTTTTGTTGTGTTGTTTTAATGCTTTAAGGGATTTTACTTTTAAAATGGTTTTCACTATGCTGTTTCTAACTTATGTTTTAATGGTACAGTAGTATTAATTTTTTAACTTTTGTAATTAATGATTTTGCTTTATCTTTTAAAATTATTTTAAGCTGCCTTGAATCCCATTTTGAGAGAAAGGTAGGATATAAATCCCATGAATGAATGAATGAATGAATGAATGAATGAATAGACTTGCTCTTTTGTTTTCTTCTGTATAAAAGTCAACATCTGTCAAAATATAGCAGACATGAGGGGAAAACCCTAATTGGGTGAATCATGCTCCATATGAATTTGTTGCACTTCACGATTTGGTAGAATGTAAGAGCTGAACATAAAAAGACTGGAGTACTTATCTGCGATGATACAACCATCTACAAAAACAATGTACACATGGATGCAAGATTTCTCATTTTTATCTGGGGAAAACTCCTTGGATTATGTTTTATACATCAACATGCTCATAAAAATGCACTCTAGACCTTTTAAGGCAATTGGTGTACAAAGGTACTCTATGAAAAGATACATTTTGTTCAATTTTAAAACCATTATTTTTAGTAAAATCACTATTTATTTTGGCTACAATGCATTGCATTGTAGATCCTAAAGAATTATAGCTCAATTCATATTTCATAATTATAGTTCATTCTCCAACTTCTTCTCCAATTTCTCCATGAGAAATTGAGTTTTATACAGATGAAAGTGAACAAGTGCAATGGTCGCCATTAAAGCAAAGAAGAGTTTCCTAGGTTACAAAGCTTGGGGCAAATTGTTAAAGCCTGATAAAATACATATTTCTGATAATTTTCATTCAATAAATGTTTCTCTTCATAATGCAACATTGGCTCTTATTTTGCATATCTATGACCATATCTACAGCAGTAGATGTTGGAAAGTGTAGTCCCATACATCTGGAGGGCACCAATGTCCAGCTATCACTAGATCTGTCATTTTTAGTCTCACCCACCCTTCAAGGACCTCAGCCCAAGGAACATGGTCCTGCATTTCCTTATATTCTCACAAATGTCCATATGAGATCAGTTAAACCAAGCTCCAGTCACAGGGGAAAGATCACCACCAAAACCCCACTGAGTGGATGAGTAGTGATTTGGATGCAGGACCTTGTAGCCTAAGCTTGCCCAACTGTACCACTCCAGCTGTCCATGAATAGTTTCCAACCTGGCACAAATCAAAACCACATGTGTGTGCTGGTTATTGTTGTTTTGAAATATAGCTCTCCTCAAATTTCTATTAAGATGAAAAGAAAGTAATTGTTGCATTCCCTTCTAAATGAATTAGCTGTGGGCATCCTTCCATCTACTCATTTTCCCGTAGACTTGCAGGACATGTTGGAAGCCTCTGTTATTCTCTTTATATTATTCACTGAATTATATCATACTGGGCACCGTGGAAACCAGTGGGTTCCATGTCAGTGGTAAAATCACACTGGTTTTTACTCCAAATTTTCAAGAAGCTGTCCAAGGCATTTAAATTATTTGGTAGGTAGAGTTCAGTGGTTTGGGTAGTTCCTTCAAAATTCAGACTACAAACCAGAATAGATTTCATTTCCCCACTGGCATGGAGACCACCATCCAGCAAGGTACTGGAGCAATACTAAAGTGGCAGGGAAGAGACTTCTCCCAAATAATCTGTAATGATGAAGAAGATATAAAGGCATCACTGCCATGTTGAGGCACGGCTGATCTGCCAAGACATGTCACTGCTGCATGTAAGTGATCAAAAGGATGTCTGAAGACCACTGATGATTGCTGAGATCTCTAAGAGCTGAGAAGTGAAGACTTGGAAAAATATGGGGGGGGGGGTGCTCTCATAAATGGAGGTGGGGGCAGGGTTCTGAATTTTTCATGTTTCTTTTTTCTAGGCTTTTGAATCTTCTGTGTGATGCTGTACTGTAAAGTCTGCCATTGTTGTTGTGTGCCTTCGAGTCATTTCTGACTTATGGCAAGCTGAGGCAAATCTATCATGAGGTTTTCTGGGGCTGGGAGTGTGTGATTTACCCAAGGTCAGCCAGTGGGTTTCCATGAACGAATTGGGGAATCAAACCCTGATCTCCAGAGTTGCAATCCAATGCTCAAACTACCACACCTACTTACCGGGTAAAGACTTGTCAGGGATGATGGGAGTTGTGGCTCTTCACCTGGCCTGGAACTCACCACCTGGTTGTGCACCACGCTGACCAGTTTTGGCCAGCTGTTATATCTTTGCAAGAGTTGCAGAGAACAGGCTGAAGACCCCGACAAACTCTCCAAGCCTTCTCACTCTTGCTTCCACAGAAGTCTTCACCCTTCTTCACCAGGGTCCTGCTGGTTCTTGTAGCTTCACCCAAGACACCAGACAACTCAGTAGTCTTATATAAAAGATCTACTTTATTCTACTATATACACAGCTCCAAACAATACTCAACTCCTCACTCTACTACCCACAACTACAACCCACAAAATGCACTGGGATCTATAGTCATTATTATAGCCAAATCATGGCACCACCTACTGTTTTCTGTTTCCACCCAGTAGGCATGTACAACATTCCCATTGGTTCTCCTTGTTCATCCCACAATTAATGATTTCATCATCTCAGCCTTGACCACTTAACAATTGTCAGGTGTGTCCAATTATTCACTATGCACTTCTTGTCCTTGGCATTCAGGACTTGTTAATTGTATTACCATTCACACCTGTGTGGTTCTCAATTGGCTTCTGCTGAGTCACTCTGACTCTCACATACAAATTTTTATTTCACTTACTGTATGTCCCATGTTGCTTTTTCCTTAACAAGACTGTCTTGCTAATTGGGGGTGGTAACTCCTGTAAACTAGACACATTTTAGTATTCCCATCTTGTTATTTTGAAAATAAAACATTATTCCCTAGGCCTGTGGAACCAGTATAATTACTTCTCACAATAAATATCTTGATTTTGTTGTCTTGTGGTGGTGCCCATCCCAGTCCTCTGCCTACAGAGTTCTATCAGGGTTTATGTGGAGGGCAGTTGTGAAAGATTTCACTATAAAGACCAATGTTGTGCCCTTAAGGTTTATGAGACACTTAACCAGCATGGCATAGTGATTTGAGTGTTGGACTACGATTGTGGAGACCAGGGTTCAATTCCCAGCTCGATCATGGAATCCACTGGGTGATCTTGGGCAAGTCACATACTCTCAGCCTCAGGGAAAGGCAATGGCAAGCCTCCTTTTAACAATCATTATCAAGTTCATGATAGATTCACCTTAGGGTCACCATATGTTGGAAACAACTTGAAGGCACACAACAATAACAACAGCAGCAGCATATTACACAATCCAAACATGTTCGCTTTAGCGTCAGAACTGACTTGAGGGCATACAATCGCAACAACAACATTTGCACATCACCATAGATTTACGTGAAAATTGCACATGCCAAATTATAGGCTGGCATACAAATCTAGAAACAATTTTCATAGTAGCAGTAAAAACATCACCATTATGAGAAGGACTGTAGCCAGCTAACCTGTGTCTGTGTTCCACATACTGTCCAGGAACTAAGTGTTAGTGAGCAACTTCAAGGTTTTCGCCTTCTTATACTTCAATTTTATGTCTGGGCAGTCTTGCAAAGGACTGTCCTTCCCCAAACAAGGCATGTTTTTCAATCTATGGCTCTCCAGATGTTTCAGGTTTCAGCTCCCAGAATACCTTGACAATTGGCTGAACTAGCTGGGGCATCTGGGAGATGAAATCCAAAAGAACCAGAAGACCAACATTTGAGAACCACTAGTGACATTGAACTCCATGCAACAGTGTCAAAATTTTAATGAAGGGGGAAACCTATCTTGTTTTCCCACAGAGAGCTTTATTGTCCAAACGCTCCCAATAGGATGCAACTGAAACCTGTAGCAGCCAGACAGTCCACCTTGCTAGTCAAGTGCTAGATTGTTTGTCTGCTTTGATATAAGCTTAGAAACCCATTTCCACTTCAGAGGCTGCATTTCTTGCCCTGCACAAATGACAAACAGGCAGACTTCTTCTTGCATTTCAATTGCTTCCTCCTGCATCCTCTGGCTTTGCAGGACAGCGCATTCAATCATTCCTGATTTGCTCAGCTGGGAATGGCCCCAGTCAGCTGAAATGTTTCACTGAGCCTGACCAATCATTCCCGTAATAACATTTTTAATAGAATCTATAATTTTTTTTAAGAATCTATAATTTCAACGTGCATATAAGAATGCAGTATTTCTCATTTTATAAGCTCACTTACCCATGGTTTATAGCTTGCACATTAAAACTTCATTGATCCAGATCTCTCATATCGGAGTCTTTGTATAAGTTAGAGATGCTTTATGTCCACCTTTAACAATTATTTCTGGGTTTCCCTCTTCTAATTCAGAACCAAATCATGTGCACTAGAAATCATCTCCTGCTAAACAAAAGCCCACAGTTTATTAAATGAGTATTACATTTATAGTCAGTGTGGTATAGTGGTTTGAGCATTGGACTATGACTCTGGAGACCACAGTTCAAATCCTAGTTCAGCCATGTAAATTCATTGAGTGACCTTGGGCAAGTCACACTCTCTCAACCTTGGAGGATGGCAATGGCAAACCCCCTCTGAAGAAATTTGCCAAGAAACTCCCATGATAGGTTTGTCTTGGGCTTGCCATAACTCGGAAATGACTTGAAAGCACACAACAACAATTACATTTATAGAGACAGTGTGGTGTAGTGGTTTGACTCTGGAGACCAGGGTTTGATTACCAACTTGGCTATGAAAACCCATTGGGTGACCTTGGGAAAGTCACACTCCCTCAACCGGAGGGGAAGGCAATGGCAAACCTCCTCTCTGAACAAATCTTGCCAAGAAAGACTCTTTAGGGTCATTATAAGTCAGAAATGACTTGAAGGCACACAACAACAACATTATATTTATAAGACTTTCTATCCCAGTGGTCACAGCACTCATCAGCTTTAAAAGAATTTTTAGTGTGTGTGTGTATGTGTGTGTGTGTGTCTTCAGGTCACCTGTCAACATATGGTAACCCCATGGATTTCATAGGATTTTCAGTACTAAGCAACCCAGTACTATTCCTTCTGGTGAACAGACATTTACCTTGGTAGGCAAAGCTTCAGGTACAGTCACCTCTGAGAATCCATGAATAGCCTTTCTAAAATAGAACACAGAGCAGCTTTCTGTTCACAAAGAAGTCAGCCTGATGCCTCTGGGAAGTCCACATGTTGACCTGTGTGCAGCAGTTGGGCTCCCTAGCATTTGATATAACTTGCCTCTAATACTTGAAGAAATAAATAGCCATCACAACCAGTAGGTACTGACAGCCCCATCCTTCACTTGCTTCTTTAGTCCCCAAGCAAATTAATGAATGCCATTTACCTGTCCTTCTTTCCACATATTAATGGCAGGTGGTGATTCCCATGTTGAGATGATGAATCCATCCTGGGTTTTAATTTGAATTCAAAATAAACTATTCAAGCTGCCTGTTTTCTGTTGCTCCAGAGACCAGAACTTGAATCAAGGTATTCAAATTACAAGAAAATAGGCTCCACCTAAAATTAGGAAGAACATTTTGATAGTAAGAACTGTTTGACAGTGAAATCGACTACCTCTGAGGATGGTGGACTCTCCTTCTTTGGAAGTCTTTTGGCATAATTTGGATGGCCATCTTTTGGGAGTGTTTTAGTTACAGTATATATTCCTGTATAGCAGGAGGTTGGAGTGAATGGCCTTTGGGGTCCTTCCCAATTCTTATGGTTCAGTGAGCCCTATCCCTGAAATAGGTCCCACAACTTGGATATATCTATGAATGTTCAGATGAAAACTCAAGAGTAGATTTACTGCACACCAGCTGCTACTGTTGCACGAAGATTTAAATTATTTACGTCCAGCCATTGCTGTGTTATTTCTAAATGGCTGCTCCCTGACTAAGCTCCAAACATGCACATTAGCAGTCCAGGGATGAAACCATCACAAGCCCTCTGCAGAGTGATGTTTATGTGCTGGATCACTTCCGCATGGAAACTGGGACTGCACCAACTTGCCGTTTCCTTTGGTATCCCTTGTGCCAGCCTCTTCTACCTCCTGATGTCCATGCATTCAGCCTTAATGCTTTGTAGAAAAAGAACCCTTTGCTGGCACAGTTTGAGGCATGCTCCTTTCCCACTGCAGATGTTCGTGCCAGTTTTTGGGGATTTCACAGGCTGGGGTATGCATGAGGGTGGAGAGACCACCTGGAACAGCCCTCTCCAAATTTGTACATTCCTCCAAAGTGTGAGAGTAGCTTCTGAAGAGGGGTATAGGTAACATATGATGGGGCAGGGAGTCTTGGGTATAGAGAAATGTGCTAAGTCGGTTACAGTCTGCCAAGTGCCAAAAGAATTTAATCACACTTTCACACCCCATTAGAAATCTGAAGGAGCAGGATTTTACAAGCAACCAGCTTGCCAAGTCATGAGGAGAATTTTACTGCTTTCCCCAAGATTTCTGAGATGTGTATTAAAAGTTTCCAAAGCAATCAGAAGGCAATATAGATGCCTCAATTTTCCAAGTTCACACTGTATTAAATTATTCCTTGGTGGGTAGAGGTTACCAATCTTTAACACATCTGCACCTTCTGGGTAGTGAAATATTTCTTACCACTCATCCAGGGATACTCTCACTCTATGCAGTTATAGCACTATGATTCCACTGAAACTGCCATGGCTGCATCATATATAATTCTGGTGTTCACAGTTTGAAGAGGTACCTATGATCGCTGTCTGAGAATTACAAAGTCCCTTCCACAGGATTCCACAGTATTTTGCCATTGCATTTAAAGTGGAATAATAATGTCATAACAGTATAGTGCAAAAAGGTCCTTATGACATAGATAACCAAGGCGTGTTACATTTGCAGCGTGGAGGAGCCCCAGCGTCCAAACCACGCAGCTCCTCCACGCTGCAAAAAGAAGCCCCAAAATGGCGCTTCTTTTCGCGGCACGGTTATGATGTCAAGAGGTGCCAATGGCACACTCGCAACGTCATTAGCGTCATGTGACGTCCGGACGCTACACATCCTCAACATCAAAATGGCAATCCCCATGTGGACGGGCACCGCCATTTTGTACGTACCCAGTACGTACTAGGGTTAGGGGCATCAGGAAGTGACACCCCTTCCTAACCCTAGTACGTCCTGGGGATGTACTATATGCCCGTCCGGAATGGGCCCAAGATATCGAGGCAACTTTTGCTTTTTCAGGGGCAGTAAGTGGCTTCCACATCAGTGAGTTCACTTTATTCCAGATTTTAATTCCTGATTTTAAAGGAGTTCTTCAGATCCTAACCCCATGTTAGCTTCAGAATTTTGAACAACTCCTTTAATGGCTGGAATAAAATCCAGAGCAGGTTCGGTACTACACCCCTGATGTGGAAGTCACTTATGCATTGGCTCTTGGTTATAAATATCCATTTTGTTCACCCACACCAGCATTTTTAGTGACATAGACAAGTGTAACTGCAAGTCATATGTATGTATGGGGTTTTTTATTTTTTTATTTTTTTGCCAATGCAGAGGTTACTGTTCTCTTCCACCCATAACAAACAAATTCCCCTACCTTGACTCAGGATTTTGCTATACCATTCTGTAGCTGGTGGAGAAAACAAGGAATTGGAGAAGTGTCTAGCTATGGCCATAACCAGATGCAAACTGATAACACCATTTATCAAGACCCCAATGAATCTCAGTGGAAGATGTCATCAGTCTGGGTCTGATTATCAAGCATTTGTGCTATACCCCATGCTAGCATAGCCAGATGCTTCTCTGATCCCCCTATTTTTTTCCATCGCCCACAGAATGGCCTTTTAAGAGAGGACATCACAGTGAAACTGTGAATCCTGAGTAAGGTAGCACAGCTCCAGCTGTGGAATTCTTACATTACACTGAGCAATGTAGGATCTTGACCCCAGTTTCTAGCACATGACCATAGACAGAACAGAACAGTATATATGCAGAGGATATCCTTAAATGCAAAGCACTATCAGCATTTCCTTTCTGCAGCAGAGAGCTTCATGCCTGCTCAAGATGCAGCAAGAATGAAGCAGGCTGCGGCAAAAAAAGAAAAAAAAATGGACAGTGCTTTTTCTGCCAACTGCTAAAAGCTTTTCTCCAGCAACAGCAGACTGCCAAGCACAATCCTTCTGGGATATGGCTAAGTCATGCTGGGGTCAACTACTCTGACATATTACTGGAACTGTGACAAGGTGTGGAAACTCGGTACTCCCCCCTCTCCCCTAACCCACTTGTGCTCTTCAAGAATCCCCAGGTTGAACAGTGGCCATGTGTGAGGTGAATGAATGAATGAATGAATGAATGAATGAACGTGGAAGAGGCTCACACCAGTAGTAGAAATGTGCACATTGCCATCCGTAGTATTGCATTACACCATCTCAGCTATTTCTAGAAACAAGAAGTCCTTGTCCTTGGACTGACACGCAGAAGAATTCTTAGCTTGCTTACATGCAAGTAAATTGATGTGAGTTAAGCAGGATTGGTAGACTAGTAAGGGTTATCTACACCATACTAATAATGCAGTTTGACATTACTTTAATTGCCATGGCTCCATCCTACAGAAACCTGGGAACTGTAATTTTTTGAGGCACCAGCACCCTTTGGCAGAGAAGGCTAAAAACAATAATAATATTCATTTACTTATACCCTGCTCTTCAGCCAAAAGGCTATCAGAGAGGCTTACAAATTGTTAATTAGACATTTCCCTGCCCTCAGGCTTACAATCTAAAGAGACAAAACACAAAAGGAGAAGGGAATGGCAGTGGGGAAGGGGAAAAGTCCAGGAGATCTTCTCTCCCTCTGAGGCCTGGATCATGGCAGATGGACTGAAGGACCCTTCTTCTTACTCTGATTCGGCCTGATGGAGCTGGCCTGTCCTTCTCTCCCTCTTGATGGTGGATGGAGGGAGAGCCTTCTTCTTCCAGGCAAGGCCTGATGGAGCTGGCTTGCCTATCTCTCCTTCTTGATGGTGGAAGGAAAGAGGGTCTTCTTCTTCCAGGCAAGGCCTGATGGAGCTTGTAAAAAAAAAACTTGTAAAACTATAAGTCCCAGGGTCCCATAGGATATAGCTACAGCACTTAGTGGGTTCAAATTGCATTATTTCTGCAGCTAAGATGCACCCTTAGTCTACCCAAGGTTATAGCTGGACTTCTTTTTCTGCCACAATGTATTAAAAGTTTGCAAAAAGTAAAAAAAAAAAATCAGGGGGAGCTATCTAAGACATCTCTTGCTTTACAGGCCTGGACTTCCCCTAAGGAAGAATGAAGTACAGTACTCAGGCTACAGAGCGTAAGAGGCAATGAATCTGCATCACCCTCACCAAGAGATCCCTACATTACTCCCAGAGAGTCCTCCTTGCTGTTCTTCGCTCTTTTAGCAAAAGTTGCAGCCAGCTAGGGTCAGCTCAGCTCTGCAGTCAGAGCATCAGCAACCCTCAGAGTACCATGCCAGCATCTTTCCTGCTGTAGCCATGCTGCAACAGAAAAACACCCAGTGAACTACTATCCAGAGCTGTCCCTAGTCCTAGCCCTGCATAGTCTTCTGAACAAGGTACTGTGGGAAGAGTAGTCGGCCAAATCACTTGTGCGGTGGTGATCGAGGTGATGTCCCAGAGCATGTGCATGAGGCTGGCTCTGAGGAAGGGCCTCTCAAAGTTGGACATTTAAGTGCATCTGGCTCTGAGAAGAGCACTACTGATGCTGCCTTCCATGGAGGATAGGCAGCATCAGGAGAGAAAGGGATGGGGCTGCAGTGACGCTGCAGTGAATAGTAGCAGTAACACAACAGGGGTGGCACTTTGCCTTCTGCTTTATTCTGTGTTCAATCATTTGTGGTGCATCTTAGACTGTGGACTTTACTTATGCAGTACTGTACAGTACTGTGCATAGGGTTGCCATTTGTCCCAGAAAAGCTGGAAAATCCTGGATAGAAGGGACTAAACAATGTCCCAACCGGCTGGGCCAGTTGAAACAGTAAATCCTGGACTTCTCCTTTGCCGCAAACTGATAGATAGATTAAAATGTGGCAGTGATGATGAAACAGGAAACCTTACAAGAAGACCGGCACTGGCAGGAGCCTTATCCCACCCTACAGGCTCTGGTTGCTACTGTGCTGGCATAGCATTGCCACCTTACTCCCTCTCCTTTTCCCCTGAGAGACCCAGAAAGCAGGGAAGGAAAGGAGGCAAATAGATATGGCTTCATGTTGTGTGGTGATTGTGTCAGCAGCTTGAGCCTAGGGCAAGGCAACACAGTGGAAATAGCCTTGAGCCCCTTTACTTTCTGGGGCTGCTTGGAAGCCTCCCTTTCTTCATACCTAGCCGGGCAAAGAAATAAAAAAGAGCTCTTAGTTTGATACTGGTATTGTGGTTGAAACATAATGATAGAAAAAAGTGAAATGATTAATTCATCGAATTTGCATAATCAGAATGCAAATTATAATATGCATAATTATAATAATTTGCACAATATGCAAATTAGATGCCCAGATATGAAGGACTGAAATATGGCAACTCTAGCTGTACAGTATTTGTGATCCTGCTCTTGTACTTATGCTGTCACACTGAGACCCTCCAAAATGAATGAGACCTTTGAACATATAGAAAAATGACATAACAAAGAGAGGGGTGCTAGTTGACTCTTCTCTATCTGACATGCTAGCCTTTTATGTATACAGAATCCCCCCCCCCCTTTTTTTTTTTTTCTCACTGGAAAGCACTCCATCATGCAGTCACCTGTCCTCCCAGCAGCATTCTGAAGTTGTACAGTCCAGCATCAGCCTAGTGCATGATCTTCCCTTTAGGGAGATAATCAGATCTTAATGAGAACTTAACAGGAGATGAAAAAATTTCAAAAACTACAGTTGCTACATGTAGCAGACAACCAAACAGTAGCCGGTTCTGAATTTCAGCCCAACAAGTGGCAAAACAAATCATTATGTTATTCATCCCTCAGCAAGACATGAGTCACTCTAAATCCATGTGACAATTGCTTTCTCATCCCTTGTCATACCCATCAGTTAGTGGCTCTTTAAACCCGATTCAGCACACACACAAAAGAAACAAAAAGAAAGATTTGTAGTACAGCCAGAATCTATTAATCCATCTCATCTTTTTGTATGTAACCCTCACCCTTGTCAAGAATCACTCACTGAAACAACAAATTCTCATGTTGCCATTGTATTAGGACCTGGAAATGTAGTGCTCTCATTCTTTCATGATGGGCTTTGAAATATCTGATGGTGAAGGAGCAGGGATTCTTTACTGAAAACACCTGACCTTTACAGCCAATATTACCAAAAGGTCAGTCCTAATTTTTATCAGGATTTTTATCACAGCTGCCCAAGTGGCCTTACATATTGTCTACAGAGAGGATGATTCCTTGAAAATTATATTGGCTTCTTCTAATGGCCAGTCATCTGGACAAGACTTCAGTCTAGAAACAAGAAGGTCACGTTGAAAGGAGAGGGAGGGGGGACCACAGCAGCAAATCAATTTTAGCCAAGGAAAATGTCTATGAAATATTTATCAGAAAGCCAATTGCATTTTTGCCAACCTAGTAAAAGCTCTTGGTTACAAATGTGCACATGGTATGCGGGCATACGTAATTGCAATTCTATATCTATGCTATTTGTTTTCATGCAGAGCTGAGTCCTAAAAATCTGCAGCTCTGCAAGTAGCTTGTGGCTAAAGTTGCCAGGCTTGCCTGAAGTCTCAAGGAATTGCCATGATTCTCCGAACAGGGTGACAAATTTCAGGGTGATAGAGAAGGAAAATGTTGGATTTTTATATCTGAGAAGACCTGAAAGCAAAGGTGAGCAACTGTGGCAGGTGTGGGGGCTTATTTTGATACATACAGAGGGCCACACTTACCAAATGTGACTGGAAATTTTTGCAACTGGTAACTTCTTCACATTGTAACATCTCACTTTATCTCAATTAGCTTAGCCAGCTTGTGTAGGGGATATATTTTGAGGAAATCTGCCAGTCTTGGGTGGAAACTGAGCTTTTATCTGTGTTTTTTCAGGGGATGTTTCACACCGGACAACAATAGGCACAATGACTCCACTTTCACTGCAGTGGCTACATTCTATAAAATCCTGGGTTTAGTAATTTGGTGAGACACTAGATCTCCCTGTCTGAGAATTCTAAATACCTCTTGCTAAATGGCAAATCCCAGGATTCCATAGGATGTTGTCATGGCAGTAAAGTGGAATATGGCACTACGGGTTTGTTTACACTGGTGAAAAATGCTGCACTCATCCCGAAACTAGTGCTGGCAGTCTCCATGATGTATGGCTACTTCTGGGGATGATCTGTGGTTTTCAGCCCTTATCCCAAAGTAAGCAAAGTTGGGAAAACCACACCATTTCTGGGAACCCTGGAATGACTCCAGTTCTTTTGACCATATTGGCAGCTGAATTGGGTCTGGTTTGGCCAATCAATTTGTCCACATGCCAGGAGCCATGCCAACCCCTCATCATGCACTAAGTAGTGCAGGGGAGGGGGTGGATCCACTTCAGAGCCACCATCACCACTTCCTTGCCAGCCAAGCAGTTTCCTGCAAGTGTCTTCCTGGTGCTCTGTCACTTCTGCTGAGGGCAGAATGGGGTACCCATGTGATCAATGCGGAGGGGATGAAGTGACACCCCCTCCTAGATCACACGGCTGGATGCCTCCTCGAGACATAATGCTCTAGACTGGCCCTGGATTAATGGGCCAGTGCAAACAAACCCTATAAAGACTTACATTGGCTGCCTATTCGCTTCCGGGCGCAATACAAGGTGTTGGTAATCACCTATAAAGCCCTAAATGGCTTGGGCCCAGGGTACCTGGAGGACCGCCTCTCTCCGTACAATCCGCCTCGCGCACTTTGATCTTCAGGGCAGCTACTGCTAAGAGTTCCAGAGGTGAAATATAATTCCACCTCTAGGAGGGCTTTCTCCATCTTAGCCCCAAACCTCTGGAACGCGCTGCCCTTCGAGCTCCGCTCAGCCACCTCCCTAGCCCAATTTAGGAAGGGGCTAAAAACCCATCTATTCGAACAAGCCTACCCCTGACCAGCAACTCCCCCCCCCCCCCCCGTCAGCACTGTAGGCCGGCATGTTAATTTTATTGTTTTTATTGAATTGTTTTAATGTACTGTATATGTATGTATTGTTATTAGATGCTGTTCACCGCCCTGATTTTCAGAAGGGCGGTATACAAATAAAATATTATTATTATTATTATTATTATTATTATTATTATTATTATTATTTGTAGTGTAAAAGAGCCCTAGGTGTTTTCTCACCCAGATATCGCAAACTTGGGGAGCTGGGTGTTGCATAATAGTGTTGGAGTCACAGACAGACCATGGACTGCCTTAACACCTTTGCACCCCAAGAAGGGAGGAGAAAGAAATGGGGAGTATATGCACATAGATCCATCTTGCTATATGAAATGAAGTAGCAGGTGAAATGCCAGTGTTGGAACTTATTAACCGTCTTCTTCAACAAGCCTTGGCAATAGCGCAGGGCATAGCAAATAACAATCTCTGACTGATTGGCAAGGAGCCTTCCTCATGCTCCAGCAGCAGTCTAAAGCCTGGGAAAACTCCCCATGGATCATAGCTGCTATAGGTAACGTCACATGGAATGCAAGCCTTAGTGAAAATGGTAGCAACTGCTGCAGCTACTGGGAAAATTTTTGTACTTTCCCAGATTTGGAAAATGTTTTGTTTTTTCTCTCTGGTTTGCCAGATTGGGTTGATTTTACATATTCTCCATTTCACAGATAAAAACTGTCCAAGCAAGATCAGAGTGTTGTTGTTGTTGTTGTTGTTGTTGTTGTTGTTATTGTTATTGTTAAGACTGCAAATGAGAAAAGACACACAAGCAGGAGAGAGGCTGCAACAGTTTGCTTTACCCTAAGCCTACTGAGAAGGCCAAGGTCCCATCCCCTCTTCTCATCTCCCTCTACAAATTTAACTGAGTGCTTTTCCACTTTGAATTCAATTTGTAGCAACAGAAGTATTCTAAGGGGAAAGTGGAAGGAGGAGAGATAAACTGGGACACATTAAAAGCAGTTGAAAAAGTGGATTGATTGATTGATTGATTGATTGATTGCTGGGAGTGTTCCTGCAAAATCAGGCCAGTTGGAGGGTGAGATTTTACTCAAATTCATAACCCACTAATCTTGTGCCCATTTCTACCAGCAAGTGGTCCAGCAGTTGTCATCCAAAATCCATATTTCCCAACTCTGTTCTTTTTAGTGGTAAGGATGTGATGGAAGGGTCAGCTAACATGGCCCTTGCTTACTTCTCATACAGCTCTAATAATGCAAGGGGCTAGGCTGCCTGATGGGAACTAAAAGGTTTTTAAATGTGGCATCTATCACAAGACAATGTAAATCTAAAGGACAATTTCATTTATCTGAATTGTCTGGGCTAACATCCAAGACATTAGGAAAAGTGGAATTATTGATAAATGGAACGCTATATATGGCACAATATATAGCCTTCTGCAAACCTAAGCAGTTTTAGCTCCCATTTAATTTAGTGGGGAAATTAAGCAGGTGTCAGGCAGAGCCATCCTATACACTCCAGTTACTCATGGGTTGGGCCTATGCCATAGATGTTCCTGTGTAATGGCTGCTATATCACATACACACACCTGCCACACACCCCAACAGAAAGGCAGGCAGCTGGGATACCCTGCCAAAACACACATTTGTGGGGGTGAGTTGGAGCAATTTGTAGCGAAAGGGGAAGAGTACCACTTAAAGTATAGGGTGTTAAAGTAAAGGTTTACCTACACTGCAGAAATCATGCAGTTTGACATCACTTTAACTGCTGTGGTTCCATCATACAGAATTCTGGAATTTGTAGCTTTGTGAGGCATCAACCCTCTTTGGCAGAGAAAGCTAAAGATCTTAAAAAAATTAAAAATCCCAATATTCCATAGGTTGGAGCTACAGCACTTAAAGAGGTGTCAAACTGCATTATTTCCACAGTGTAGATGCACCTTAAGTAGACAAGGGACTCAAAGGAAGGATGGAATGGCCATTAGGGATAGGAAGCATAGAATGACCATTAGGGATAAGTTTTATCATCCAACAATTAGCAAAGGGAAGAAAGGGGAGCAGAAGAGATTCGGTAAATAGTCATGAGTTTAAGGGATTAGTAGGACCTAGCGGGGAGGGGCGCGGAATCTGTGAGAGACTTGTCTTCTTATGGTCATGCACAATTCATACCAGATAAAAGATTTGGTCTTGGGTGCTGTTGGACCCATCCTACTGCAGAGTACAGTGAGGCAGAGAGAAGGAAGCTGTAGCAGGTATTGGAAGAGCTATGAGTACTTTGCAGCGTGCCCAGCACTTATGATATGGAGGAAGAAGTTATTCTGTAGTGGTTAATGGTGATGTAGTTTGAACTGCCATTCTGGTTGGGTTCTGTATGTGCATTGGAAAGTGCTGGGGATCATCTTGTTACCCAAATTGCAAGGGGTAAGGAGAGGGCTCCCACTTGTTGAATTCAATGGAAAAATTAATGTAGCTCAATAAGAACGAGCAAGAAAGCTAGGATAACTCTAGTCATGACTTTTAGCCTATGTATATCAGTTCCAAACCCAGATCTCCAGGGGTAGATTCCAAATTAGTTAGTTTTATTTATAACAGCAAGGGGAAATCATTCATTCACACAGAGAGACATTCATTCACACACACATACAAGAGCTAACAATGTAAAATATGGGAGTTTGACAGCAATGTAAAAGGTAGAGAAAGTCCTAGTCCAACACGCAAACCAGTGCATCTTGGCTCAGTCTAAATAACTTTATCTGTTGTTAATAGCTGTACCAAGATATGGCTGAAAAATATAGAAGCAAGCAGTAAAAGTTGCCCTTATCTTGAAGAAGCATGGAGCAGCTTGTGGCATTAAGACAAAGATGAAAGACTGTCTCCATCATCTCAGTGGATGCTTAAAACAACTTAGACACACATTCCTTTGTGCCCTGAATTCTGGATCCCACTATGTCTTGTTTGCCTGTCTGTTTACCGTTACTAGGTATTGGGATGTTGATGTCAGCCATTTTCCCATGAACCCTTTCCCATTTTCTGCTGGCTGCTCCATCCATCACCTATTCCCTTGGCTGGCTCTTTAATTTCAGGCAAATAATTATTTTATCATTGTGCAGTGATTTGTGCCATCTGCTGCTAGCCCAAACATTTTAGTAATCCAGTCCTGATGACATTGTTTCTTCTTATTTTCTCCTGCACTGCTTTTTTTTAAGAAGAAAACTCTGTAACCATGGCTATAAATTGGAAGACCGACCATGCCTTCAATCATATCGGTGGTATGATTCAAAACAGTTATTTAGGGTGAATTTTCAGCACCTTTATCAAAGTAAAAGAGACATGCATTTTTATTTAAATATAGTATACTTTTTGTTATGAAAAACAGATGTCATAAGTGAAATACCCAGGAAAGGAATCTCTTTTTCTGGATTATAGCTTGAGGCCCACATATTAAAGAACAAGATATATGGATTGGCTGGGAGAACAATGCTCAAGCATCCTTCTTGCACAGTGCTGTAGTAGAGCCTGAGCTCATAGGACCAAAGTGCTGGGACTTTTTAATGTCATGTGCCATCTCCCTGAATCTCCCTTGTTCCCTTTGAACATAACTGGGATCCTCACAGAGACACTATACAATTATATACCCTTCAGTTGTTGCCATTTGGCAGGGACAGTCATGATTAAGCTGCTGTCATCCCACTTTTTCAGGCCTAGCTCCTCTCCTCTCCTTACACTTTCCCTCTTTCTCCTTGGCTTACTTCAGCTGTTGCAAACTGAGTTCACAGTATGAAAGTAGGTTGCACTCACTTAACTCATTGGAGGGAGAGAGCAGAATCTTGCCTTTCCCAGAAGGCTCAGACAAAAGCAAAACTGCTGCAGCCTCTCTCAGGAGCTTATCACTTGGCTATTAAAACCAGCTTACCTCTATGCAGTTTAAAGCTTAATTTGGATGGCATCCTGATCCACTTGAATACAGCCTGGGTCCATCCCCGCTTCCAGAAGTGCTTGGGCAGCCATTTTCTTAAATCAGAAAACTCCTGGATCTGAAAAGAGCAACACAGAGTGTTCCTGGAAGTGGGGATGGACCTGGGCTATATTCGGGTTGCAAATTCAGCAATAAATGCCTTCTGATAAGGTCAGGATGTTGCTCAAATTAAGCTTTAAACCAGATAGAGGTAAGCCGATTTTAGTAGCCAAGCAATAAGCTCCTATGATTATGTGTTCTTCCTCATTATAACTTTTGCCAGCTTGACCACCTCTGAAGTTGCTTGGCCACACATATCCCAGCTTTCACCTATTGGAGGCTATGCAGTTATAGCACTGTGATCTCACTTTAACTGCCTTGGTTCCTTCCTATGCAATTTGCAGTTCATGGAAGGGCATTTGGAATTTTCAACCAGAGACCTCTAGTGTCTCCCCAAACTACAAACCTAGGATTCCAGAGAATGTTGCCAATTTGAAATCACAAAAAGCCCCATGGAACCGTGAGCACTGAGAGGGGAGAAAGAATAGTGGTTTAATGTTTACTTTTTTTGGGTATTCCATTCTGTTCTACATTTTTGAATTCTTGCTCATTTGTTATTTATTTATTTATATTTATATTGGTTGTGTGTGTGTGTGTGTGTGTGTGTGTGTACATGACCTGTTGTGTATGTCTGTGTACATTTTAACATTGCCATTAAATTCTTGATACTGAAAAGTGTTTAACTTTGGCAGGATTGTGTCCACACTATTATTTCTAACTAAATTGATCTCAGTATGAATAAATATGTTTTCATACTCAGCAGAAGGCTAATATATATTTAATATCTAGTTTCCCTACTGATTGAAAGTATGATAATATATAATACAAGGCTATGACATATGCCAGGGATAAATTGTTTATGAGTCTTCTTGGAATATACTTTACAAATCTTTAGGAAGCTATTGGTATGAGTGAGTACTGTTGCGCATTTAAGCAGTACAATGCATCTTTCTATCCTCCTCTCTCCCAAGAAAGAGCAATTTGAGAGAGGGAAGCAATCTACCACATCTCACTTCAACACGTCTTCTAGTTGACACTTCTTATTCTCCTGTTCCCAAAATGGTGACAAAAGTTGCAGCCTAAGATGTAAATGAATCCTAACAGCACGAGAAGCTGGAGACACAAAGCACTCTTAGGACCTCTTCCCACTTCAAGGTTTCCATGACTTCAGCAGCTGTATGACAAACATAAATTTGTTGTTGTTGTTCTCAACTAATTCTAATATTGCTCTAATATTCTCTCACTCTTTTCCTCACAGTGTAGGCTAAGAAGCTGTAACTGGCCCAGTATTACCAACGGATCTTCAGCTCTTTGAACCCTGGTCTTCCTATTCCAAGTCCAAGACTGTGGTGTACCCACAGTATAAAAGTATGGCAGCTTAATACCACTTTAACTTACAGGGCTCCATCCTATGGAATCCTTGGAATTGTAATTTGTTGAGTGACTTAGGAAATGGACTAAAGAAGCAGAGAAGTCCCTCTCAAAACTACAAATCCTAGAATTTCATAAGGTGAAGCCATGGCAGCTAAAGTGATCTTTAACATCCTTTGCCTGATGAAGAAGCCAGTAAAGCTTTGAAAGCTTGCACAAAGTGTTCTGTGCATGTTGGTTGGCCAATAACGCTGTTGCTCTTTTGTGGAGTTTTCTACAGCTTCTTCCTCAAAGTCACTCTCTTCACCCCCAGTTTAGTTTGGTGAACCTGCCTGGCATAAAACAAGAAAAAAGAGGCAACATGGGACCATTCAATGGGGATGCAGCTCTAAAAAGTAAATACAAAGATGTACACACATGGACACACTTGCTTTATACATTAGAGGACAAAATGTTCAAACAAATGGCTTTGCTGCCATCATGTGCAAAATGGATTCTAAGGATGTCATTCTTGGACAGTTTTTAAAAACGGTCAAGTTCCCTTGATAATATTAGCAGAGTTGCTCAACTGGGGTTACTGCTACAGCTTTTGACCCAGAAACCCTGCCGTTGCATCCCTCATGGTTAATGAGTAGACATGGTCTCTTTTGTGACATGTTGATCTTTTAATGCAAGGCAAAGTTCAAGTAAGCAAGCGGCACTTTCATTGGGCCATGCAAGACAAGTTTCAATAATGAGGTGGTCCACGTGAGTGGCAGGACACGGAAAATCTTTCAAATCATGTGAGTCATGCTTTTGACCAATTGGTGCAATCGATGATGTTGGTCATTGTGTTGGAAAATGTTTGGAATGCAATTTCGCAGAAGGTCAGAGTCATTCTGCACAGCATGACTGGGCAAAAACAATTCCCTTTGCTCCACTTCGTGTGTGCCTTTGAGTGGGGATGCTCGCACATTATTCCCTTCAGTTAGTTTTCAATTGTTCAAAGATTTCTTGAATTTTTATAGACCTCACAATATCTTTTTTAATTATTGTTGATATAATTTAACTCATGTTTCCATCTCTCAGATTTTTCTTTAACCCATCACTGTTTTTTAAAGTATGTCTTCATATACCTTAAAAGCACTAGATAATTTATGAAGATTTTGTCTTTTGGTAGCTATTAGCCATACCAGTGACACTGAACATCCTTTCTGTTCAGTGCAAAAGTAGGAAATTTCACTTTTTTGGACTACAAGTACCAAAGCCCCTCAGCTATCTGTTTAATACTTTTGGAGGAAACTGGAATGTGTGTTCCAAAAAAGATTTGCAGGCAATATGTTTGGGGATACCAGCTGCCAAGGGCAAAGGCCAGGTAATGGATTTTTATTTCCCTTTACGTCAGATATAGGAAACATGCAGCTTTCCAAATGTTGAATTGCAAATCCCCATAACTACAGCCAGCATAGCCAATGGTGATGAATGCTGGAGACTATGGCCCGTTACAGACGGGCCTTAAAGTGTGCGCTCTGTGCGTGCTATGGTTAGAAAGGGGCGTCCTTTCCGGATGCCCCCAACCCTAGCACGCACGGAGCGCGCACAAAATGGCGGCAGCCGTTCCACATGGCCGCCGCCATTACGACGTCATGACCACGCCGCCTCTATATGGGGCAGTGTGGATGTGACATCGCCACACCGCGCCAGGGCACATAGTACGCCCCTTCCCCGTCCGCAAAAGGAGCTCCAAAACGGAGCTGCTTTTGCCGTTTGCGTCGCTGGACGCAGCCTTCAGACGGCTGCACCCAGCAACACAGCCCCTTTCTCCTCCTCCCCGCCGCCGCGGGGTGTCCTTGGGGCTTGAAGCCCCAAGGACACCCCTTTCCAGGCTGTGGGGAAGGGGCCTTTTGCCGCTTCCCCGCAGCCTGGAAAGCAGCGGATTGGGGCCTCAATGGCTGCCGCTCTGGCTGCTGAGACCCCGATCTGGCGGGGAAAGGGGCGGGTGCAGGCCAACACTTTTCGGCGGTCTGTAACACGCCTATGTTTTATGTCTTTTCAGTGATATCTTTCTGGCAACAGTTGGAAACTAAATATTGGGCAACATGGACTCTTGCTCTAAAAAGCCATGTATTGTATATACTCATGTATAAGTCTAGAAATCTTAGTCAAAAAATTGACTCAAAAAAACTGAATTGACTTATCCATGGGTCAATATAAGTACTGTATTTTAACTCATATATATTTTAACTCATATATAGCCATTTCCTGATGAAAGGCAAGAGTTTAATCAACCCTTGAAGCATTGACCCTCCTTCTATTCTCTCATTCATCCAGCCTTTAGTGTTATGCCTGCTAGAATTTTCTAAGTTCTTTGGCATCATTTTCCTTTGCTTCATTCTTTAGATCCTTTGTTACATGTCACTAAATTTTACCCTTGACTTATACACAGGTCATATCACAATCCATAATTTTGGCCCTAAATCTGCCCTCGTCGTATACATGAGGTTGACTTATAGTCACCCCCATCAGCAATGGTTTTGTGAATGGTCATTGTTAGTGATGCAGTTACCACTGTTGGTACTTTCTACATATGAATTTCACCTGACCCGCATGTCTACAACACACACACACACACACACACACAGTGGTATCACTAGGGTTGTTGTCACCTGCTGGGGTAATTCATGGTGTCACACACACACACCCATTGACTTCCTCCCATATCACACGATACAGAACCCATAGTAATTTTTTTTGCACTAATGTTACTTGAAAATCGTAATTTCCATATATCATTGAATGTAAGGACAAGAGTTATAACATAAACAATAAGCAAAGTTAAAATTATACCTTTAAATTGCAATATCATACACACGCAGCCTAAATGTATTTACATATACATAGTTTCATATGCTTAAAGTGAAGATTTGGTAAAATGTGATGTTTTTAAAGTAATGTTTTTTTTTAAAAAAATTTAAATTTTAAAAAATTATTTTGAAATTTTAAAATTTAATTTCAAAAAACAATCCTGGGGCCTCTCCATTCTCCTTCCACTGAGCTTAGCCCCACTCACACTATCTCTTAAAGCATTTTAAAGGAAAGCAGGCAAATGTCACAGCCTGTTTTTGCCAAATCACAGACGTTCGAGGAACAGTGGTGTCACACATACCCCTTAGGGTATCATCTGGTGCGGTCCACATGCCCTCTAATAATGCCACTGCACTCCTCAGTCATATGTACTGTATGTGTGATCCCGCCTCTGGATAACTCCTCATGCATATAATGATGCAAACTATAGTCAATGCAAGTTTATACTATAATGAATTTGTTGTCTGAGGTGCCACAGGATTCCTCCTTGTTTCATATTTTACAGTGGACCCTTGTTATACGCTGGGGTTTGGTTCCAAGATCCCCCGTGGATAACAAAATCCGTGTATGCTCACGTCCCATTAAATATAATGACATAGCAAAATGGTGTTCCTTATAAAAAATGGAAAAATCAAGGTTTGATATTTGAAATTTATACTTTTTTTGAACATTTTCAAACTGTGGATGCTTGAATCCGTGTATAAAAAATCTGTGTATAAGAAGGGCTGACTGTATATCTCCCTCATGTTTCAGTTCACAGATTGAGCTCTGACAACCATATTTCTGGCTCTTGTACAGTTTCCCATGGTTTTTTCTTTCTTTCATTTGCTTTGTGTAGTTTTATGTCGGCCTTCCTCTGACTCATTTTCCTTCCAATTTCCCTTCAATTACATCTTGAATCAGTCCACCATTCCTTAGAATGTGTCCTGTCATGCTTTATAGCCTCTTCATTGTGCTTTGCATCCATTACAGGACAGAATTAAAATAATTATATCCTGTCACTTCCATGCCATTTTCAGGTGTCTTATCACCAATCATCAGTTCCAACCTAGTGCTGCTCTGCCACCATGCTGTCATTAAGCACATTCAATTATATTTAAAGCACAACCAGCCTGATTATACTCAGTTATCCTTAAAAGATTGCCTCTATCAACCATATTCCTGCACATAACCAAACCACAACCTTCTTTCAACATTGATTCAAATGCTCATCTTTGCTTTGTCTCTCTAGTGCTCCATCCGCTTCTTGGAGTCTCATCATTTACTCAGTACCTCCGGTCCCCCTCCCTTCCCCATCCTGTTAAGTGCTGTCAAAAATAGAACAGACAGTGCAGATCACACAAACACACCCTTTTCTCATACTGCAGCAAGATCAAGGAACAAGGTCAAGAGGTTTCTCCCCAACATCTTAAAGAAAGGGAAGAATAGACAGAAAATTCTCTGGCTGAACTGTTGGCCAGGCATGTTCCCTGCAGTGAGAATAACCAAAATCTCTCCTGGCACATTAAGAGACTTGGCAAATTTATTGGGGCATGAGCTCTGGAGCCTAAAATGCATGATAAAATGGTCTGGAAGCTCTCAGGTAAATAGATTTTAAAAAAATATTTTTTAAATAAAAAAATCTAAAATAAAAAATTGTCAAAGCTTACAGAGCAATCCTATACATGTATAATCAGAAGTGAGACATGTTGTTGTCATTGAAGGTTTACTCCCAATGTGCATAGTGTGTGCATAGTGTGTAAAGTGTGGGTTGCAGCCTTGTTCTCTTGTGTCCATCTTGTTTTGAAGACAAAAGGTGTTTCCATAGTAGCCTTTTCCCTTTCCTCTAGTAGTGAAAGCTGTTCTTATATTCCACCTTGAGAATCCAGATGAAGTTTCACTTGAACTGTATTTCATTCCATTCATTTTAAAGTGGCATTCCTGGATTTTAGATTTCTTTTTCTTTTTTAAATATACTTCTTTCCATCCCAAGTGTAGCACATCCATTTCAGGTCTGAATAGATGCAGCACTCTTCTGTGTCCTGGTTTGCAAAGAGAGCTTGACATGTGATTGATGATGGTGTGGAAATTCACTTGTCTCCATGACCTGTCTGACAGCTAACCACCAAAGGCAAGTTGCACCTGCTGTGTCTCAGATCAACAAATCTCCTCCATATGTATTTTCCTATGCCCTGAGACTAGCTGATGAAGGTCTGTATCAAGGACATTGCTTCAGAAAGTCGAATTAGGGCAGCACAGTGATGAACCAATAATTCTAGGCCATTAGGTCCATCATGGTGTAGTGCTTTGAGCATTGGACTATGACTTTACAGATATGGGTTCAAATCCCTGCTCAACCATGGTAGCCCACTGTGTGACCTTGGGCAAGTCACACTCTCTTAGCCCAAGGGGAAGGCAAACCCCCTCTGAAAAAATCCTGCTAAGAAAACCTCATGATAGGTTTGCCTCATGGTTGCCATAGGTCGGAAATGACTTGAAGGCACACAGCAACAAATTTTATGGAAGAAATAATAAATCCTGCAAAAATATGTGGCTTTCCAAAGTCTGAAAGGCATCTCAGAGTGTACTGCAAGCCTCCAGATGTTCTTGGACTATAAATCCCAGCAGCACTAGCCAGCATTGCCAATGTTAAGGAACAGTCGCATCGCTACGATTGGCGTAAGCCAGTGCAATAACTCATGGTGACACCTCCCTTTGCCCTCCTCACACACCACACAATACAGAATCCTTAGTAAAAATAATAATGATGTATTAATATTATTCATAAATCATAATTCCCATATATCACTGAATGCAATGGCAATAGTCGTGACATTAACAACTAGCAAAATTAATATAATAATAATTTGTTTTATTTTTTATGTGTTTAACTTACAACATCATACAGCCTAAATGTATTTAGATGTACATAGTTGAAAATTTAGTAAGATGTGATGTTTTTAAGGAAAAATTAAAATAATATATTTTATTATAAAAAATTAATTTAAACTTTTAAATTATTATTTTTTAAAATTTAAAACCTTGAGGCCTCTCCTTTCTCCTCCCATTGAGTCTTGCCCCATTCACATCATCTCTTCTGTTGAGGTCCAGTGTTTTGAAATGACACAGGTGAATGCTATAGCCTGTTTCAGTCAAAGGGGAAATATTTGGGGAGCAGTGGTGTCCCCTCCCCTTAGTGAACTGCCTGGTGTGGTCCATATATCCCTCACTGCACCCTCCTAATAATGCCCCTAGTAAGGAATGCTAAGAACTGCAGATCAGTACATCTGAAGAGCCACAGGATTCCTACACCTGGTGTATTTACAGTGTGATAACACTGACAGAGGAGTTCAGAGGAGTGCAGTCAAGCTTCCCAGTGGAAGATGCATGCAAATATAACGTTGGCTTATTTCATATGCCACTAAAGGGATACCAACTGTAGAATGCTATCCCAAATGGTTTGTTCTAGATTTATGAAGAAATGCTGAGAAATTGGTCAAGACGAATGTCTACCTTGTTCTCTTTCTTACTTTCTTTTCATTCCAGCTTTAATTCCCTGCAAATAGCAGAAGGATTCAGGAACATTTCTTTTACTTTTATATGTCTCCCTTAAACATGCACTTATCCCAGATGCACTGGTCCATCAGAGCAAAGTTATTTAAAGTAAAAAGGCACCTGTAAAAAAACTTTACACGACATGTTTTTATTAGAAGACATATTCATAAAATAAATACAAAGCAATATTAAAACCATCTGTTGGGTTTCAAAAATGCTAAGCTGAAAGTATCCCCTGCACCCCTGTCCCTATCAAGGTTGTGGAAGTGCAGCGGCATTTCAGTGATGTTATGGGGGGGGGGACTGGCAAGTGATGGCACATCCAGGGCGCTTGCTGGGATAAGCAATAGCATTCCTTTTGCTTAACTCAATAAAGGGCAAACTGAACTTTAAGATAATACCTCCCTCTAACAATTGTCTCTCCCAGAGATATGTGTATCGACAACCAGGCTTGCAAAGTATGCCTATGGTTTACCAACCTCCAACCAGCCACAAACATTCATGCAAAATACAAAGGTTAGGAAAAGCCTGTGCTGTGACAGACTGGCATCTTTCACCATTTGTGAGAGCATCCCTACAAAAAGTGTGCTTAATATATTGTCTAGAGCAATTCTTGATTTCTTCCTTACTGCAGGCAGTGAGCTGCAATATCTGTCTGGCAGTTGCCAAGTTCTCAGTCAATGTTTCAACATGAAATATTGTAACATTGTGATGCAGCATAATTCCACTGGATTTGTGCTGCTGTAATTCATCTGTTAGGAAGGAGCCTATGGACTGCAAAGTGTTGTTACCACTTTTGCAGTGAGATCACTAACAGGCTTTTTTCCTATTGTATTTTAAAGACCATTGACATATCACAGAAGACATCCCCGCAAATACGCTGGTGACGGCTGGTATAGGATTGCAGCATTAAGCACTTTAAACTCCACCGTTTCAATGAGGGGGAGTCACAGACTTGCTTAATTTTCCACTTTTTAAATCTATAGGATTCTAAAGTGCTCCATTATGGCTCAATAACATCCTGATTAAATTATCATTGTTTAACTGGGTTTCACTTCACCATTGCTTCCTATGTCAGTTGTTCAGTGGTGTAGCTATGGGGGGCATTGCCCAAATAAGCATCCCAGTCCCCCAAATTAAATTTTTCCTTCAGCCACTTACTTTCTAGCCTTTCAGAGAGTTAGACAGTGAAAACTGTTCATACCTAGAACTCATATATTTGTGGTGTTTTCATATTTTCTTGTTAAGATGTGTTTTTTTCTTCTTCTTTATATGCCTAAACTCTTATTTCTAAAATCTCAATCGAAATTTTAGGTTACGGCAATGCTAGAAATTTTATTGCAATGCAATGAAAGAAAATTTCATTGGAGAGCCAGAATTCTTATTTAGAGGGACAAGGTCCAAATTCCCACCCACCGCTCCTCCCAGCTATATCCCTTCATTTGTCCAAAATAATACACAGTTTTTTAATCTAGCCTATTTCTAATATGCCCTTAATATTATGAGTGTTTGGCACTGAATTTTGAATGGAACTAGTTAATTTTAATATTTTATGTACGACGCTTTCTGCAGACACCCCTCTGTACGCCAGCCTATAATTTTGTGCATATAAATATCTTAGTACTCCATGGATAGCAATTAACCTTCTCCCAACATGCTCATTTATCACTTTAGAAAACACATCTAGATTCTACTATGTTTCAAATAATTCTGAAAGTAAATGAGCCCAGGAGACTGCAATATGGCATAAACACTAGGAACAATTCAGAGAAGTTCCAGATGCTTCTGTCCCACTGATTTTACAATATATATTGAGGTCCTATTGATTCAGTGGGGCAAAAACATATTGAACAATCTTCATGATGTGTTCACTGGTTTTATGTATGCGGATTCACATTGGAGTTTTTGTTCTGATTTTTAAAATTATTACTCGTGTGTGTGTTTGGGAAATGGTTACATTTTTTAAAATCCTAAAGAAGAAATGTGGCACACTGTGAAGTTAAGGACTGTATTATGTTATCACCATGCCACATTTCAAAGTTTTACAGGAGTTCAGACAACATTGTCTTCCCTTTGTAATCCTGTGATTCCTGACCACATCATCATCTTATTTTGAAAGAAAATATTTATAACAGAAAGATGGAATAACTCCTTAGTGTCTTTTGGTAGCTCTAGTACCCTCTGCATGGAAACACACTAAGCAATTCAGCAAATTTCATTACACTAAGCAATTCAGCAAATTATGTACAGTATGTGCATTATTAAATGTCTAGAAATATAAAGTTCCTCTTTTGCACAAGCCATACCTGAATCTTAAGGTTCCACAGACAAGACATTACTCCTGCAACTTGCTTGACCATGGAGTTTAACGCACAGCTAAAAAAATGCGACCAACTGCTGCCAAATTCAGTTCTAATTTGTGATGTATCCTGATATTATCATACACGTTTTGTCACCAGTGCTGCTGGCTGGGTGAATCCAAGCTCAGCCAACCGATTTGCAAAGCTGGGAGCTTCCCAGTTTTGAAAAGAGGCCGTCTGAGCTCAGATTCTGGCCAGGGGTTATCCAGGATTCACCCATCCGGCAGTATTGATGGCAAAACGTATGTGATAATATCAGGATACATCCCAAATTAGAATTGAATACAGCAGCAGTAAGTCACTTTTTTTTTAGCTGTGCACTAAACTCTTATGTTATTATATTTAGACTAGCATATGCCTATACAACATGTGGCCCTCCAGATGTTGAGCTGCATCTCCCAGCATTCCAAACCATTGGTTCTACCGGCTAATGAATCTGGAACTTGCAGCTAGTGACATGGTCCCACACACACACAGCATAGAAGACAGCGGGAACATGTACTAAAATGAAACATGGGGTGTGTATAAATGAGTTTTTGCATAATATGCAGGGAAGCACTGCCTATGAGTTAGTGACTGCCTATGAGTCAGTGACACTACCTCCTCAGTAAACACTGTCTTACCCTATCTGCCCAGGCATATTTATTTTTATCATCATCATCATCATCATCATCATCATCATATTTATTTATATCCCGCCCTTCTCCCAAGGCTGGGACTCAGGACGGCTTACAACAATCAGTGATTGGTTAGGCATGAATCTAGGCTGGATCAATAGAAATATAGTGTCTAGATCAAGGGAAGTAATAGTACCACTCTTTTCTGCTTTGACCAGGCCTCACCTGGAATACTGTGTCCAGTTCTAGGCAGTACAATTAAAAAAGGATATTGACAAGTTGGAACATGTCCAGAGGGAGGGGACTAAAATGGTGAAGGATCTAGAAACCATGCCCTATGAGGAACAATTTAAAGAGCTAGGTATGTTTACCCTTGATAAGAGAGGGTTAAGAGGTGATAAAATAGTCCTGTTTAAATCTTTGAAGGGATGTCATGTTAAGGATGGAGCAAGCTTGTTCTCTGCTGCTCCAGAGACTAGGACACAGAGCAATGGATGCAAGCTACAGGAAAAGACATTCCACCTCAACATTAGGAGGAACTTCCTGATGGTAAGAGCTGTTCAACAGTGGAACAAATTCCCTCATAGTGTGGTGGAGTCTCCTTCTTTGGAGGTCTTTAAACAGAGGCTGGATGGCCATCTGTGAGGGGTGCTTTGATTGTATGTTCCTGCATGGCAGGGGCTTGGACTGGATGGCCCTTGAGGTCTCTTCTAACTCTATGATTCTATAGCTTAATGTGTTGTTTAAACTCTAAAACTTTAAAATGCTTAAATAGAGGAGGAGGAGAAATTGTTCTATTGATTATCATGTCATTATGGCCCTTAACAATGCACTAAGTAAACTATTTCTCATATCAGTATTCTTCCTGATCAGCACATGAAGTATTTGGTAGCAGGCCATAACCTTGTTGGTAATAGGTATATATGATCACCTGGAACGCTTAAAGATTGAGTTATTTTTGAAAAGATATGCTTCCATTTAAAGGTTTGGAACTTGTTTACTTTGCATATTTAGACATATATATGTATAGAGAGAAAAGATGGTGCAATGTTCTGAGTACTTGATTAGGACCCCAGAATACCAGGGTTCAAATCCCTGCTCAGCCATGGAAATTTACTGTGTGACTTTGGACAAGTCATATTCACCCAGGTTTAGAGGAAGGCAACAGCAAATCTCTGAATAAATCTTACTAATAAAACCCAGTGATAGGGTCACGTTATACAGTGGACCCTTGTTATACGCTGGGGTTTGGTTCCAAGATCCCCCGTGTATAACAAAATCCGTGTATGCTCAAGTCCCATTACATATAATGACATAGCAAAACGGTGTCCCTTATAAAAATGAAAAATCAAGGTAAATGTATACTTTTTTGGGACATTTTCAAACCGTGTATGCTTGAATCCGTGTATAAAACATCCGTGTATAAGAAGGGCCGACTGTATATGGGCCAACTTGAAGGAACACTAACAACAAATACACATAGATACACACATGCATACCATACCTCACAGTAGAAGTGGGCAACTTGTTAGGAGCTGCAAAGAGCTATTTGCAGAGGTAAGCAACCTGTGCCTATCCAGATGTTGTTAGGCTACAAATCCTATCATCCATCAGCACTAGCTATTCTGCCAGCTGCAGCAGAGGAGAGTTTCCATCCACTCAACATCTATTGGGGTAGTATGGTTTCTACCCCAATCCTATATTATCTAAGCAATAAACTCAATAAATCATGAATGAGAAGGATACTCCAAGTTCTGAAAAAGGATCCAGTCCTTCAACTGAGAAATGATCCCCTACTTCTGTTTCATTCCAGTCATTTGCTTTGAGACTCATCTATGCATCATGTAAAAATCCATAAGGCTCCAGTTTAAGAATCACAAACGTCATAACGTCAAAGAGCAGATTTCTTTGCTTCAAGAAGTTAAGACTGAGCATTCTTCAGAGATGAAGCTCTTTTTCCATGATGGCTGAGACTGGTATGAACAAAATAAAACCCAGTTTATTACTTCATATTGCTCACTTAAATTCCTTAAGCTGTATCTTCTGCAGCTACAAGGCAAGACATCAGTCAAGATCCAAGTTTCCATTTTAATTTTAATGTGACATAATACAGTGGGAATCATACAAACTGGATTATTCCTAAGACCTTTCGGTGTTTATTATCTGAAAGTTGCTGCATTATTGTGATATGAAAATTTATGCTACACTCTGTTTTACATAACATGACCTTAATCTTGCATACTTAGGCTGAGATCCTACATGGCTGTGCAGTACATAATAGTCCAAATGTGGAACTGTACTATGGCTCCTGTCACCACTACCAGGACGCACCATTTTGTTTGTGAGACACTGCATTGCTTGTGGAGAGCAAAGAGGATGAGAAGAATGCCTGGCTATATTCCCATATCCATACACAAATGAGGACATTTTCTGCCAATATTTACCAAGGTCCAGATGCCTCAGTAGATGTCATCAATCTGCACCTTGCTACAGTAGCATTGCTGGATGCCCCCTGTGTTCCCCACCAGCAACGAAATAGCCGCTATCAGAGTAACATGGTGACCTGGAAGGGTGCTTTGGTCATTGGGAAGGAAGGAAGGAAGGAAGGAAGGAAGGAAGGAAGGAAGGAAGGAAATATTCAGGTCTATCACAATCCAAAATGAACATACACAAGCATAATGTGGAATTATGCTTGCATGTTGTGGCATAGTGCTTTGAGTGTTGAGCTATCCATTTTTTGAAAATATTCAAAAAATATATATAAATTCCAAAAAACAAACCTTCATTTTGCCATTTTATATAAGAGATACCATTTTACTATGCCATTGTATTTGATGGGATTTGAACATCTACAGATTTTGGTATCCACAGGAGATCCTGGAACTAATTGACAGCAGATACCAAGGAACCACTGTATGTCTTCTGAACAACCGTTTTCTAATTTAACAGTCATTTCTGGCAAACCCTGCACACTGCAGTTCTCTTCCAGGCAAACAGCTAGATAACTTCTAATAGAATTCTCAGCACATTACTACCAAATTAAGATTCTGCAAATTCTATAATGAACTGGATGGACTCCAGTTCCCACAATCCCTCACATTTAGCTAAGCTAGCTATGAATGATAAGAGATGCAACTCAAAAAGATCTGAAGGGTCAAAGTTGCTAGATCCCAAATAAAAGGTCTGAGGAGGTCCCATCATCTTCACCATCATCATCCAGTACCCTGAGAGTTTATCAGCCCTGCTTCCTACAACTGCGAGGAAAGGAGTCACAGATTATTCTGCAGCCAGAGTGGCAGGTTCAGCTCTTTCACTTGGCACCTAAAAATCTCTGCTACCTGGCTCTAGCTACTGGGCAGTATATATCAGGGGATGGGGGTTGTTTTATTTTTCCTGTGGTCACCATGGAAAATACAAAAAGCAGCACTTGATACAACCTAGAGAGTGAACATGTTCCATTATCACACTCCTCAGAGCCTTCGTAAATCACCTTTAAGAGCAAGATGTCTCTTCCTCCTTCCTCCTATTATTATGTATTGGTTTTCATTTATTGTCAGCTTTCCTTGGGGGCCCCATTGTGAGGCAAAAAAGTGACACAATCATTTTCAAAAATAAATACGTACATAGTACAAGATAACACCTAAAGGTTTGTTTCCAACCTACCTGGCATTTCTTGAAATCTAGAGGGAACTGGGTAAGAGTTCCAAACGTCTTCCCAAGGGCCCACACTTCATCTTTTCCCAGCATATGTGTTCTTCCTCATTACCAACTTTTGCCATCTTGATGACATTCTGATGTTGCTTGGTCAGATTTGTCCTGGTTTTCATCTGTGAAATGTTGGAGGTTATGAGGGTAAAGAAGGACGTCCTTTTGTCTGTGCTACATTTCTCATTATTCTGCCTCAGTGGATGATCTAGGTTGCTGTCACACTGAAGATCTAATGCAGTTTTTGACAACTGCTTTAATTGCCATGGTGCCATCCTACGGAATTCTGGGATTTGTAGTTTGTGGTAATACTAGAGCTCTCTGAGAGAGAAGGCTAAATTGCTCACAAAACTACAGAACCCAGAATCCCATAGAATTGAGCCATGGCACTTAAAGCCATGTCAAATGGCATTAATTGTGCAATGCAGATATAGCCTTAGCTTCCAGTATTATGTCGTGTAAAGGAAAAATCCTCCATATTCACTTTCTCCACATCATGTATAGTTTTATGGACCTCCTTTAGGTCAGCCTTTAATCATCTTTAATTATAGTTATAAACACCTGAGCACTCCCAAATGTGTATCACACCTTGATTATTTTGGTTGACCTTTTCTGACCTTTTTCAGCTTTCTATGATCCCTTTTTCAGGAGTGGTAACTAAAGCTCTGCATAGTACTCTTGCGTGTGATCATGCCATAAATTTATCCAACTGCATTATGCTACTAACTAACTTCCTTTCCTCTCCTAATCATTGCTTCCCAGCATAAATTTATCTTTTTGACAGCTAGTACCTAGTAAATGTGGTGTTTGATCTAAAGTGGCCACATTTTAAATTCGCCTGAACAAATGTTCCTTGAAACAACAATCTGACTGCTGGTCATAAGCAGATGATAGTGTTTATTTCTGTGCCATGAAAAGTTTCACTGGTGGATTTCTTTATACAGTGCACCCTTACTTTACACATTCTGGACTCCCCCGCGTAAAGCAAATACCGCCTATGCTCGAAACCCATTTAAATGAATGGGGCTTGTACATGCGGTGGCACAGCAGCGCAGCGACGCACATTCCACAAGCGCATGCCCCATTCATCCCTATGGGATGCATCGTGCCTTCTCCCCATGCGGCTTTCAGCGTATGCCGAAAGTCGCGTAAAGCTTGTACTCAGTTGTCTAGCTTCTTCTAAAAACACAAAGGCAAATCAGGTCTTTCTGTCCTCCCAACTGTAACTTTTTTGACTTGAAAAGAGGCAGCCAGTGTGTAGCATATGAGTTACATGTAGCTCACCAGATACACACAATGAAGAAAAACTATTGCTGTCTTTTAATGGTATTTTTAAAAGTGAAAAATGAAAGTGAAACAATATTTCCAAGCTTTTAAAAGGCTAATTGGGGCCTTTAATAAGCCCAAGGGGGACAAAAAAAACAACAACAGTGGATCTTTGGCATCTGTTGGGGTTTGGTTCCAGGACCCTGCTGCGGATACCAAAATCTGTGGCTGCTCAAGCCCCATTAGACACAATAACATTATGCTGTATCAAATAGCAAAAACAAGGTTTGTTTTTTAGAATTTATATGTTTTTGGGATATTTTCAAGCCATTGATGCTTGAATCCATTGATAAAAAATCCATGGATACTGAGGGCCGACTGTAGCCTTTAAATGGCCTGTTGCAACCACCAGAAATGGGAAAGGCATAACTGGCCAATTTCATATCATTACTGTGTGGACCATGGGGCTGCTGGGAATGGTGCAGCCTGGCCCATTCCAGAAAATGCAAATGGCCCACAAACCTGGTAAAGTTGCCTACTGTTGAAGAAGATTTTACAACTCATCTCTAGGTAAAACAGTCATGCAGGCTGCAATTCCACTCACATTTATCTGGCAGGGATTGCCTTGTACTGAGTTGTCTAGTTTAAGTAAAATCTCTATTGATTCCCCCAATTAGCCCTTCATATTCACATTTATTCTTGCTTTGTAGAACCAAGGTTAGTTACTTTTTGTGCTACAAGTCCCAGAATCCCCCAACCAGATTGGGGTTGAGTTGTTCTGGATGTTGTAGACCAAAAAGTAACTATCCCAGGACTTCTTAAAAAGCAAACATTTGTCCTTTAGTCATTGGTGTCACTAGGGTTGGTGTCACTCAGTGTGTAACCCATAGTGTCATCCTTTGTGGGGGCACTGCTGTTGCTGTGAACGAGGGGGTGAGGTGAGGAGGCCATGGGAGGCAGTTGGAAGGGGGGCCCTCTTCACTTTTGGGGGGTTAACAGGGGGCTGCATGGATAGCAATAGTAATAGCAAGTACATTTCTATACCGCTTATCAATGCACCTAAGCACTCCCTAAGTGGTTTACAGTGTGTAAGCTAATGGCCCCCAACAAGCTGGATACTCATTTTAGCGACCTTGAAAGGATGCAAGCCTGAGTTGAGCCTGAGTCCCTGGCTGGTATTAAACACACAACTTTATGGTTTGTGAGTGAGTGGCTGCAGTACAGGCATTTAACCACTGTGCCATCAGGGCATGGAGGGTGTGACGGCAGCCCAAGATGGAGTTTGGGGGAGGGAGGGACCAGCTGTGATCAGCTGGCTCAGGGGTGGGTGAGAAGTGGGCCAGAGTAATGGCCAGATTCAGGTTGCAGCAGAGACAGAAGCAGCCAAAAGTGGAGTGCCACTTGACTTGCTGGCTGACTAGCTGTGGGCCGGGCCTCTCACTTCCACTTCTCTTCCTCAGCCACGGTCAAATGCCTTGCCTGAACTGTGCCACCAGAAGGAGGGAGGATGCAGGAGACCAGCCATGACCAGGCTGTTGCCAGAGATCCTGGGATGCTGCAGTGGTAGTTACCATGGTGAACCCATCCCTCCCTTTGTCCCCATTCCATTCCTCTAGTCCTCCTCTACTGGACAGTACTGTGTGTTGCTTCCAGTGCCTCTGAACAGCAAGCAAGGAGGAGCAGGACCTCTTGTCAAGAGGCCATGGGGAGGGGGGGACAAGTAGCAAAGAAGCGGAAAGATTGAATCTGATGGGATGCCAGTGGGGGTAGCTGGTTTGCTACCACTAGGCAACCAGCTGGATTTGGTTATGTGCTGGCAGATATTGGCCTGTAGCTCACTATACTGGGGCACATGAGCCAAGCACAGGGCTCTTGGCCTCACCAGTTGGGGATAGGCAGAGAGGAGGGGGAGATGGATGGTGACCCTTTGTGAAAATTCAGGGCAGGAAGGTAGAAAGGTGGTGTCCTTTACATGTCACAGAATTTCCATGATGTGCACACACTGCAAGGGGGGACTCGCTGCTCCTCCTCCCTACCTCCACTGCTCCCACTTCACCCTGCATAGCAGAAGGGGCTTCTTTTCCATCTGATCCCCTTGTGGAACATGAGCAGGTCTGGGCCAGTGGCGTCACCAGGATTGTGTCACCCTGTGCAGACCACACACTCCGCAGTCCTCTAGTGACACCACTGATTTTAAGTTAGTTTCAGCTGCCTTGGTTGCCAAACTTACAAATCGAACTGAGGTGCAGGATATGGTTGATGTTAATGACTGGTTATGTCACAAAGGCATCAGATGATTTTTGCAAATGATTTATGCAGGATTAGAGTGGAATAATTCAGCAGAGAGAGTGCCTTTTCCAACTGAAATGTGCAAGTTCTGTAAACCATCTTATCACCTTACCTTTCTCCTCAGCCTTTTCAACCTGTGGTGAGTAAGACATGCTAACTTTCAGAAACCACAGGTTCTGCATCTTTGATGTTCTTATTGTATTGTTGCAGAAAATGAGCTGGCATCTGGGGAGAGGTGCGAGGGCATGGGTAGGTGAGAGAAGGAAAAGCACCAGCAGGGACTGTATTTTAATTTCATTAAAAGCTTCCTGTAAAGTTCTCATTAATCACATGGTAATTCTTTCCCATTAATCTTCCTGCTGTGAAGCTGCTGCAGCTTTGTTCCCATCTTTAAATGCAGAGAATCTAATATTCCATCTACTGTGTGAAGTATGAGAGGTGGAAGAAAAGCCATCAAGCAGAATGTCAGCCTCTCAGAGGATGAGCCATACCTCAAAAGCCTGAAGGTGCTAGGCAAAGAAGCAAAGAAATGGGAAAATAAAGCAATTTCCCTGAAAAGCCAGCAGGCCAGGGGGCAAAGGCAGCTCATGTGGATGCACATAACACATCATGACTGTCATGAGATGAAGAAAAAATGCATGCATGAAAAGGGAGCTCAATAATTTCTTCAGTATCCTGATCATTATTAACTGGCAAGATGCCTGTCATGATGACAGATGATGTGCACATGTAAATTGGGAGTTTAAATATTACAAGGGCCTTTAGAGGAGCAGTTCATTTGTTTCTCTGCAAAGATATATTCCATGTCCACAGGGCCCTTGTCTAGGCCACTGAGAGCCATGGTGGAGAACAGTGTCCACATACGCCTCCATTAATTTTTCCCCATAAAATGTGAAGAATGCACTTAGGATCCACACTGAAGTGAAGACTAAATCTGTTTCCTCCCCCTGTTCTCCCCAACCTTTATGAATCAAGTCTGCCTTTAACGACACAAGTATTTCATAATTGTTTTATGGATTCATAAAACAGTAAAGTGTGAGTGAAGAATGAAACAGAATGTTGGCAAGTGGTTTTCATACAGATAAGTAAATATATCCACTTAACTTCCCTTGAGCACATCCCTGTTACCACCAGATGAAGCTGCCCAATAACAATATTCATATTAATAGTGAAAGGGGGGGAGGTAAGAAAGATTGCTTTTCTTTGTGACAGCAACATAAATGAATTACTTTGGGGCATTTTTTTTTTAGTCAGTAACAGGAAGTTCCTTGCTTAGAGTAATATTCCATTATCTCTGAATAATAAATACTCAGTTCTAGTAATGATGGGTCACCTTAGGTTCATCATAGGTCGGAAATGACTGGAAGGCACACAACAACAAATTGTCATTATTCATACAAAATTAGAGTAACCTAAGTCTGGATGTGAAGATTCTCTTTTAGACTTGATGGAAAGGGAACAAAATTATATTGACCATGAACATGATCCTCCTGTCCACATCTCTATAAAATAAGATCTAATATATTCTTCCAAAGGCTGATGAAACCATTTTGGAGTAAACAAAGGAGTCTGGTGTTATTTCTTTTCCTTTCTTTAAACCTATAAGCACTGCTCATTAATTTTCCATGCCCTTGGTCCTTATACATAATTTGTTTGCTGGTACTTACATGAAGATTTGCACTACTCTGGAGTACTGTATCACTATATCAAAAGGTTATTATTTATTGAAACTGATAAAACCTGCAGAACTGATGCCGCTTAGGCAATGGGCTACCTGAATAAAATGTATTTTATTTCAGAAGGGTATATTGATTTACACTGCTCTATTCTGTGACTTGGCTAGAAAAGTGGGGGGGGGAGATCAGCACTGCAACAATCTGGAAAGGAGATAGTAAAGCATATTTGAGTTGAGAGAAAGACATGTAACCATCATGCAAAGTGAAATGCCTTTTTTTCTAGACCAGGGATACGAACACACCCTAGATCTCATTGAATGACAGTTCTCAGCATTCCTCATCCTTGGCTGTGCTAGCTATCAAGCGCCCTGCAATATCTGAAGAACTATACAATTTGTATTCCTATGCTAAATATTTACATAAATAATAGCTGAGTGTCTCTTTAACTGGCATTGATGGCTAGAAAAATGGTGGCTTAAATGATAGCTTTTATGCAAAGGGATCTTATTGTACTTTTGAGACTAACTGTGCAGACGACATTGGAGCATAAGCTTTTATAGACTTCTGCTTCCTCAGAGCAAGTCTATGAAAGCTTACCCTACAACTTCTTCTGCACAGTTACCATATAAGTGTAAGCAATTCAACTGTTTTGAAATCGCTTTGTAATCATTTATTGCTGAATTCTGATACATCAACATTTTAAGAACGCTAATAGCCTCATGTGAAAATCTTTTGGAATCGTCTATCTGTTATGACAATTCCACTACACTTTGGGACAATAAAGGAACGATATAACGATGTCGTGTGAAACTCTTCGAAGAGATAAAATCTTGCCCTTCCCAGTAGACTTAGGAAGTAGACTTTCTCTCCTTACTCCATACTTCTCCTCTCCCTCCAGTCCTTCCTCCTCCCCTTCCTTCTGGTCTCATATTACATGCCAGCTTGTCAAATGTTTCAGAATTTCCACCATACACCCTGCAAAAGTCACTCAAGTCCTCATCATGGAAGATGCTGTTTCAGGAGCTGAAACTGAGACGTCACAAACAAACGATCAACTGATCTTTATCACTCTGGAAAATAAAAAGTTAAAACAAACCAAGCCCAGGAGCTGGTTCAAATGTTTCTGATTATATAGGAAATTATATAATCTATATAGGGAACTATATAAACTATATATAACTTTATAATGACAGAAAATATTCTGGGATAAGCCAAATGTCATATGGATCATGAAACAAATAAAAAAAAACCCACCAGAAAGAACAGGAATAAGACCTGGGACATTCTGGCCTTTAACATCAGAGATGATGACTCCTAAGTAACTCCTGTAGAATACTGGCCCTTGTTACTACTACTACTACTAATACTACTGTTCCTATTACTAACTTTATTTGTACTCCACTTTTCCTCCAACACTGGGAGTTAAGGTAGCTAAATGTGCATATTTGAAACTGGAAGAATACGACGTGGTTGTTTGGTGTGGGGTTTTTTGTTTTTTAAATTACATTTAGAAGAAAGGGAAACTGACAAATCTAAGGCCCAGACTCTAAGCATTGAGTGCTTAGCTCTTAAAAGTTTGTCTTTGAATCCCCATGTATTCATCCATGTTAGTGCTGAATTAGGCCTTCCTTCTTATGCAAGCTCCACATGGTAAGCACGTGGGCCAGGGTCTCTCCATGATCAGAATAGCTGTGCCTGTTGAATTTAACTCATAAAGGTGGAGGACAATGTCTTTTCGGTTTGTTTTTTAAACTACTAAAATTTCCAAATCACACATTCAGAGCAGAAAGATCATGAGGTTTTAAAAAACCACATATGGGAATTTGTGAAAGAGGTTGCAGAGGGAAAACACTGGTTGCAGGAAGAATTAATTGTTCTGTCACTGTCCCCCACAACTGTGTACACATCCCACACAAGAGAGAGACACACAGGTCTGGGAACTCCCCATAAGCAGCTAAGTCTATACTTCTGGCTCTGGCATCCCAGGAGGGAAAAGCTGACACCTCCTAATTTGAAAGAAGAAGAATGATACAGTATTTGACTTCGAGCCTCAGTATATTCGGCACTTTGCTTGCTGGCACTGATATAAAATGATCTCACTGCTGCTTTCAAGCGACCCACTCCTAAATTCAAAAGCAATCTCTTTTTACAGCCCTCTGGTGCCAGATATCTTTGTCATGTCAGAGTCCATGCTTGTGTAGGTTGTTACCTTGATTGATCTGCAATACTTAGCTTTAAAAAAAAAATCACCAGCACTGCAGTCTTGTGTCATAGGAACCTTATTAATGTACTACATAGCAATAGAGTTGCCTTCCCTTCCACCACCACTGCAGAAATTTTGAAAGTCTCACCAATGACAGCAGCAGCATCAACTGTATAGCTGGCCTGCATCCCCAGCTATAAGCCTTTGTGGTCTTGAAAGCTTTAAGCAATCCAGGAATGTCCAGTATCTCTACATACCACAACCTCTGTACCTGTGTGTACATAGGCAGAGAAATACACGTGAAAGGATATTTTAATGCTATTTTGCCAGATATCCAGGAAGAAGGAAAACCTCTATATTATTCAGAAATGGTCATTTCCTGTCTCAACAATGGATATGTAACCTTTCACATGTGTTGAACTCCATTTCCCATCATTTCTGTCACTGTGTATGTTAGGGCTTATGGCAATTGTAGTCCAACAAGCTCTGGAGGGCCACCCATTTCCCAGGCCAGTTATTTATGTTGTGCCAACTACAAGAGTAATGGTTGGCATTCAGTACTGCAGTTACAGATTCGTAACCTACAGTTACAGATCTATAATTGCTCCATATCCACCAAATCATGCAATCATTATTGTGCACTTTAGCCACTATCATAATTCTGACGCAAACCTACTTGGCACACCAGGCAGCAGGCACACCAAGAGATGAATGCCTGTTCATCTGGTGATCAAGCGAGATTGCAACAAGGACTGGCAACAGGAGTCCTGCTTCTGATTGTCATAATAATAATAATAATAATAATAATAATAATAATAATAATAAGCAACGGTCGCCCGCCTCGCCGGGCAGACCGTTTTGCCGCTAGACGCAGCTGGACTACAAGCCCCAGAGTGCTCTGGGGCTTGCCCGGCTCCCTATTGGTGCGCGGGGGCGGAAGGGGCGGCCCTTCTGCTCCGCGACACTCTGGGAGCCGGTTTCATTGGTGCGGGGCTTCCGGTCCTCCAAGGCTGCCCATTAGTGGGCTGGGCCTTGGAGGCAGGGCCCCGCACAGCACGCAGGGAGGGAGGGGCCTAGGCCTATATAAGGCCGTGTTGCTGGCCCCTTCCCTCAGTCAGTTGCTTGGCTTCAAACAGAGTGGAGCCAAGCTGTGGAAGGGAGCAAGTCTTGGTGCTACTCCCGCCCGCCCACTGCTGTTGTTAGGTGGTTTTTAGTCACAACTTGGCAGCAGCATAGGCCAGGATCTGCACGTTGTGGTACCAGGGCTATGGAGCTCTGGTTTGGGAGTCAATAGGTACCCGGGGGCGAATAGGGCAGGCGTTTGGCCATTGCAGGGGCCAGAACGCAGGAGCACCTCCCGGTGACTAGGGGCTTTGTGAAT
>NC_056523.1:213026134-213043968 GCF_019175285.1 Sceloporus undulatus
ACGGGAGGGCGGCACGTGGTGACTCGTGACGATGTCACGTCCATGCCGCCCCGTATAGAGGCAGCGCGTTCGTGACATCATAATGGCGGCGGCCGTGTGGAACGGCCACCGCCATTTTGTGCGTCTCCGCGCATGCTAGGGTTGGGGGTGTCCGGAAAGGACGCCTCTTTCTACCCTAGCACGCACGGAGCGCGCACTTTAAGGCTCGTTTGTAACGGACCCCAGTTTTCTTTTCTCGGAGGTTATTCCGACAGTGAAAATAATCCAAGAGAATGTGGGCTGGATCTTTGTTGTTCACATGCATTTCGAATGCACCCAAGTAAGTTTGGGGGTGGGCTGCCAAACAAAGCACTTACCTGGGGTATCAATCTTGTGTGGTTTTTTCCGAGTTTTCCTAAAAGATTCACATGGTTTGGCTGTGTGAATAACCAATGCATATAGACCCAGAATGAAAACTCTGCATGCCTTGAACATGTTTCGAATGCATCCACATCATCAATTCCATCTTTATTCATAGTGCTGATATGTATGAACAGCAGAAGTTGCAGAGATGCACAGAGGTGTGGTTTGATTAAAACAAAAACAGTGGAAACTACAAAACCAGAATGTATAAATGAGATTATTCATAGAGTCATGCTAACAAAAACAACATCTGGATAACCCCTCAAATTCTTTTAAAAGCTCCAGGGGGGGGGGGGGGGAATTTGCCTATTTTTTTCTATAGAGAAATGTTTAAATGTTTCTCAGTTACTTTACCAATTGAAAGGAAATCAAATGGAAATGTCCACCCCTTCACATTCTTCCTTGATCATTGGTAAGCAAAGGGCATCTAAACCCATATAAAGTCCTCCCACTGACTATGCAAAATCGACATTAAAACAGAATTGAATCATTGCACTGCAAATGGTAGCATAACAGTAGCAGGAAAGGAAGTCATTAATGGAGTTTTTTGCATTATTAAAAAATCTCCACTGGGAGAATAACGGAAGAGGGCCAGCGTCATGTGACAAAGATACAATTCAACTGCTCCAATTGCAGTTTACTGCCCCATGTGGTCGATGCCCATGTTGCCTGATCAAGTGTCCCGTTCGTCCTCCCAAGAAGCTGTTGCCTGAGTTTAAAACAAGCCCAAATGGCCATGTCATGGGAAGGGACATAATGTAATTTAATGTTATTTCAATGGCTGTCAGCATATGACACAATTGTTGGTGTCCATTTTGCATGGCCGCCTGCACTGTGCCAATGACAACTGGTGAATCATTTACTAAGCATCTCCCTGTTTTTCTCAGTCTGGCCTGTATCTTATTAGCATGCCCCTGAGCACTCCCCAAACTGCAGAGTCATCAGATGTCAGCTTCTAATATTGAAACAAATCAATTGAGTGCAGCGTTGTGCATTTCTGCCCTTTTGTGTCATGTCCTCGAGGTTAATGCTGCTGTTACTTGCTGGGTATATTACATTATTGTGCTTTCCTTCTTCTTGTCTGCAGCTATTTTTGGAAATCAGACTCACGCTATTAAAGTACTTGCCCTGCAGTTGAATGATGGCATTGTGAGATGATAGTAGCAAATGTATGCCTGAACATTTGCTTTTTTTAAAAAAGAAGATGTACGGGGAGGGTCTGTCAGAGAGCTATAAATGAAATGCAGTGCTCGGCTCACTGTAACAAATAGCCAAACCCAGATAAAGGTTAGGTGTGCTCCAGAAGGAACATGTCTCTTCTTTAAATGTCTTTAATCAGTTTGAGGGTAGGGAGAAATAAAGCTGGAATGCAGGTGATTGTGGCATGAAATTATTAAGATTTATTCTTCAACATTTCCTGTATTTATTTATTAAATGGGTGATAGAAATTAGTGTAAAAACAAAACTAAAGTGATAATGAGATTACCTTTTATGTAATCAGATAGATGATGACAAGGAAATGTTCTCTGACTTTTTTTTTAAGGAAGGAACAAGTAGAGAAGTAGAACGTTTCAGATCTTGGAAAAACTCCTTTCTGGAATACAGTTGGCCCTCTGTATCAGTGGGCAAGCCATCTATGGATTGGAGCATCCGCTAGTGGCCTTCCCCATTATTGTCAATGGTGGCACATGCACGCAGCCGCAACAACACAGTTGGACACACATTGCACATCCATTGGCAATAATGAGTCTTGAGGTCCCATGCTTTTTGCTATTCAGCAAATGGACACCCCCCCCCCCCCGCCACACACACACAGATACAGAGGCTGAGTGTACAATTCCAAGAATCCTCCCTCCCAGCCATCCTGGATTAAAGATACTTGGAGTTATAGTTCAGAAAGGAACTTTTTCAATCTCTGGCAGTTATGTTGGCCTGTGATACTGTAGGCAGAAGGAAACTGGGAAACCACTCAATGACTAAGTAGTCATTGAATGGATTGTGATAATTTATTCAAGGCCAGTCCTATCATTGGGCAAAGTGGAGTTGCCATCTGAGACAGCAGATGCTAAGGGAAGGCAGTACACGCAACCCCCAAATATTCTTCCTGAACTCCCTCTCCTTATTATTCCTCTCCATGGGAGGGCAAAGTGGTACATACTTACATAGATCATTCTGGAGCCCTCAGACTAGCTATCTCAGGTGTGGTGCAGGTCATTGTTCCATCACCAGCATTCAAGGAAAAGCCAATTTGCAGACCCTTAAATTTTTTATGGAATAAAGTCCCACACAATATATTTTTTCTGCTTCAGGTAGCAAAATGCCTTGGAGCTAGCCATGAAGAGCTAGCCAACACAAATGGGGGCAATACATAATCTGTAGTAATGAGGAATGGGCAGAGGAATGTATTTCTACATCCTACTGTCATCCCACACTCCCCAAATGCATGCTCTGTCAAGTATACACAAAGGAGTTTCTTCTCTGGCCTCACTCTTTTCCCTCCTCTCCCTGTGACCTTTTCTGTAAGGCAGCAAGAAAGATATGGCAGGCTGGCAGGCATCCCTTGCCAAGCCGGACAGCCAGTGATTACTTCAGGGAAAGCAAAGCTTATGTATGACAAACTGGCAATAACATTTCCTACATGTCAGAACTTTCAGACAGAGATGCCTATGAGTCTGGTGAGATGCATGACCTCTCATTGTTTTTCTCTCTTGTCCTTCCCCGCATATAAATGCAAAAATCCAGGATTTCAAAGGTGGGCTTAGCACCTTCAGATGTTCCCCAAGTTTTGTTCCTGTACAAACCAATTTCATTTTGGAGATCCACATGACATTTTCTTCATCCCAAAGTATAACTTTGAACTTCTTATTCCCATTCACCAGGTTAGTTTAAAATGAAATATTACCTATACTTGCCTGTGTGTTTATATTATCTCAGAAGCAGGAAAGATGGCAGCCCCCAAATAAACATAGCTATTGTTTCTAGGATCCAGATTCAACAGAGATTAAGCAAGAGGAATAGGAATGTTAGCACTAATCCAAAATAACCCTAATGCTTAACTAGTATAATATTACTAAATCAGTTTAGCACTTTCGACTACAGTGGGCCCTCCACATTCACTAGGGTTAGGGGCACATGACCCCTGTGAGAGTGGAAGAACCACAAATAAAAAACATTATTATTTTTACCTGAAAGAACACCTCTCTAGGAATCTCTTGGTCATCCAGTGCAAGTCTGTGCATTAACATCTGCTGGATGTTGACCATATAATTGCAGTGGAGGAACTACAAATGCCTAGAAAAGTGTTCTCTCTAGCAATCTCTGGGTCCTCCAGTGCGATGCAGCAATGGATCTCTCTAGGGGAATTTTTAATTAGTTCAATTAATTAATGAGTTGTACTACAAACAACCCTTTTGGAATCATTTCCCACTTATATACCAAGAGAAAAGAGATGAAAGGAATTTCTTAGAGGCAGAATTCTCTAAATGAAGTGTTTCTTTTATTAAGGGGGAAAATCACACCACAATCCACTTTCACTCACACATACATACAAGGACTAAAGAAATCAGGAGTTAGCTTTGGAATAGATGGAGGCTGAACTGATGGTGATACTTATACAAGACGAGTCTTTACTCCGGGTCTTGACTCCGGGGACGGTGTTGGACACAGCTATTCTGGTGTGTGGAGGGGGAACAGACATATCAGAGCAAGTCAGAATTCACAGTGACAGAGTGTCCCCATGCCTTCTAACCAACCTGCTAACAAAGGATTTTGGAGATCTTTTATAGCCCCAAACTAGCCTAGAGGCAAAGGTGTTTGTCTTACATCAAAGGAAATCAAATCTACATTGTAAAGGATCACTTGATCTGGCAATGGATGGGGTGAGAATGAAGTTGTAAAACAGCCTTATTGACTTGTCCAGCAGAACATCCTGCCTAAATCACCTATCTTCCTGACTTTGGAGGTGTCAAAGTTTCTATTTGCAACTCCCAAACTCTTCTGTTTGATCAGCTTATGGGATAGTGTGGACGTGACCACTTGCCTCAGAGATCATGGCTGCCCAGAGTACAGAGTCCATTTGAGGCCATAGGGAGAACATACACACACCAAAATTCAGAAGATTTTGGCACTGGTAACAGCGACTTCTGGCAGATGTTGACCATAGAGTCATGCTTGATTCCTAGAGAGATCATTAATCAAATTGGTGAATAATCAAATCCACAAAAGTCAAAGCTACAAATGTGGAAAGCAAATGTGTAGCTTCTGCATGATAATATAAATGATTAAGTGGAAATTTGTTAAAATCAGTTTCTGAAATGTTGCACAATACTGGATGAAATACATGATCAGTGGAAGAGGGTGGGGAGGCAGGATGGGGAAAACCAGAATATTCCAAGAAACAAACAGGATGTAAACCATAAATACAGTACGCCCTTCCCTTACACAGGGGATCCATTCCGGATCGCCCCACATAAGAGAAATCCTGCATAAGGTTGAGCCCCATTGAAAATAATGGGGCTTGTTTCTATGGCACGGCGCGGGGCGCATGCCACGGGCACACGGCCCATTACTTCTTCCAGCACTACTCTATACTTCCAGGTTGGCTTTCAGCATATGCTGAAAGCCATATACATTACGTACGCATATGGCGCAGGTGCACTGTATGTTGGTACAATCAAACAAAAAGAATCAGAAAATCTCAATAGAGGTGTGTGCTTGTTTGCTTGTTTGTTTGTTTTTAACCATGTGCCAGCACTACCCTTCCTTCTCTGATCCTTTTAATTTCTGTCCTTGGGTCATTCCCCCCCTCTCACTTCATTGATCAAGTTGAAAAATAAGGTTTTCACCTAGCTAGGAGGTCTGAGGTTATCTATGTGGGAGTCAAATGTCAATTTTTGAAAATACAGATGATGTGTTGTAACAGCTCCAAGAAGCTGTTGTGATAAGAGTGCGAACAGCCGGACAGAGCTGAACTCGGTGTGTGCCCAGCAGCAGCTGTTCATTTTTACACAACCTTTTTGAGTTCATCAGAGTGTTAAGGGGGTAACAAACACCCCCACCTGACCCCAATCACTATAACAGGCACAGCAGGCTACCAAAACAGACATTTTATTTCAGGCAGTTAAGAAGGGTGTCCTTAAATGTCTTTGTATAGAGCAGCACCAGCAAAATGAAAGAATCAAAATATACTACAACGGACTGAGAAAAGGCATCCAAGGTTGACTAAGCACAGAAGCTCCAACACTGCTCACACGGTCATAATAAAGACAAGTCTCTTATTTTAACCTAGGCTGCTGCAACACTGCAGAATCAATGCAGTTTAACACTACTTTAACTGCCATGGCTCAATTCTATGGAATTCGAAAATTTGGAGTTTGTTGTGAAACCAGAGCTCTCTGACAGAGAAGGCTAAATATCCACAAAACTACACATCCCAGAATTCCATTCCATTGAGCAATGGCATTTAAAGCAGTGTCAAACAGCATTAAATCTGCAGTGAAAATGCAACCCTAGTTAGTTTATTTTGGAGACACCATATTTCTGGTAAACACCACATAGAATTGCCACAAGGAGTGTGCAAGCCTCCCTGTGCACTGTAACTTAGGCCCGTTACAGACCACCCAAAAGGGGCGATCTTGGGCCGCTGCCGGTTGCAGCGCAGAGGAGTCGCAGCAGCCAAACTGCGCAGCTCCTCCGCACTGCAAAGAAGGAGCGTGAAAATTGCGCTCCTTCTGGCAACCCGGAAGAGATGCCGCAAGTGCCAAAGCGCGCACTCGCGGCGTCACTTCTGGGCTGCGACATGCGGATGCAGAGTCCGTTACGTCAATATGGCGGCGGCCGTGTGGAAGGGCCGCCGCCATTTGTTATGGACTCTGTCCATAACAGGGTAAGGGGCGTCTGGAAGAGACACCCCTTTTTCAAAATGGGACGTCCTAAGGACGTCCCTTATGGCAGTCTGTAACCCGCCAATGCATCTGTTCCTCCTAAGGTCTGTGGCTGTGGCAGCTGAGAAACCCATTTGAAAGAGCAGTTCCAGTCTTTAGGAACACGTCTTTATTCCCTGCTTTTCTTCCAAATAAAGTTTCATGCATGGCATTCCTTGCACTGTATTAGGCTGACAACATCCCTGTGAGGTAGATTAGATGAAAGATAAAACTTCCAGTGCACCTTCCAACTCACTGAATGCATTCAGGAAAGGCATTGGTCTGCCTATCTGTAGTGAATTCTGTTTCTGAGACAAGTGATATGCATTACCCTGTCCTTAAAGCAGGAGTGGGCAAAGTGTGGCCTGACTCCCTGAACCTCTTTTTCTAGCCAGAATAATTGGGAAGGGGTGCATTTTTATTATCCCTGTGCCCCTCTAAAGGATCCCAAGGACAGAAAACTGGTCTCCAGTTTGCTTAAAGTGTATGCCAGTGTCTTAAAGAATACTCCAGATGATACTGCATTTACTTTGCTCCACAGAATTCATTGAGAAGCCACTGAGAAGCAAGACACAGCACCACTCCTGTACTTCAGCCTTTTGGCTTATATTGATTTCAGATATGTGAAAAGGAAATGGAATCAAAGGAATCAAATGTCTACATGGGTTGTACGGGAGCTTCTGGCTTTGTAAATCGGCCGGCTGACGTTTTGCCAGATTTGGAGGCAAAGCTGTGGCCAGTCACTCCATACAGCTGGCTTTTGTGTCCATGGATTCTGCATGCACACATGCAACCATCCATGGCTTTAAATTATTTGGCTGCTTTCCCCCCCAAAAATTCAAAAAACAAGTGACAGCATTCTCCTGTTGTATATAGTGAGACTTGAGCATCCACAGATGTTGGTACCCATCGGTGGTCCTAGAACCAAACTTCAGTGAATACCAAGTGCCCACTGCAGAACATAATCATTTCTTTAAGAATTTGTGTGGTTGGATAATGAAGAAACTAGTTGGTAGAGATGGGATAGAGATATTGTCCCCCTTTTCACCCAGATCATCAGCTGAATGGTCCTCCTCCACCCAATCCAGTGGGTGGCTTTTAAAGTAGACTGGGGTAGCCTGGCTGTTAAGGTGGGCTATATCTATGGAGGATTAGATAATATTATGGATCTGTAACTACTTTTCACATCTGCCCAATTTTTTACATATTTCCTAAGCTCCCTTCCTACCACCAAGTAATTATGAATAGCACAAACTTGATACTTACAGTGGGTTGGGGTGGTGGTGGAAAAGATATCATGCTTTGTTTTTGTCTACATTGATGATTCACCTTGAGTTCGTGCTGGACTCTCTGCATCCTGTTTACACAAGGCAGGGCCAAAACCCAAATCGGATTGGGACTAACTTTATGAGCCTTGCACCCAATTCAAGGCTTCTTACCCATAACCTGAATTTAAATAACTCACCATTTTCTGAGGGGTTTTGGCTAGTTTTCAGATATAATGATGGCTGCCTTTTCAATTCTGGTCCCTGTAAGTTGCCCGGTGCTGCTGCAGGAGGCATGAGTTGCTCTGAGGTCAGAATAAGATGCCCAACATCAATGTCTCTGAGCATCACATTCTGACCCCAGCAGTGGTGCCAGCTGACAAACGGAGATCCCATAGGAAAGCAGCTGCCCATTAGCACTGGAAAGAGAACCAAAAACCTGTAAGGTAGAGGGGCAATCAGGTTCAGAATATTCCAGGGGCAGCCCAGAGTATTATGGGAAGTGTAGACAAGCCTTTTGTCGCCTATCTTGAGAACCATCAGTTAGCAGACATGAGCTTTGGAGAGACTTATTTGAAAACCTTGCAGATTGATTTGCAAACTGTTTTGTAGCATTGTTTTAGATGTGTGCTTTTAATATGCTGTTTCTGAATTGGTATATTTTTATATAATTTGACAATTTTGCACATGGATATATTTGTAATTCTTTGGTGTATGCCTTGCCTATAATTATGTATGTATTGCATCCTCCCCTTTTGTTTTGCAGTCCCTGAAGAAGCCAACGTAGTTATTTCCTGGCAGAAATACGGTGAGCTAATTTGAGGATTAAATTTCTTTTACATATTGTGAGACTCTGTCTCTCTTTTACATGGAAATGTTTAGATCTTTCCATTTCCTTCTACTTTCGAAGCAATAACAAAAGCAGTGGAGCCTTCTTTCTCAATGATTACCTTGAACCTGTGGGAACTTTTAACTATTTAAAAAAATAATAATCATGGCATCATAGTTTGAGAACTGCTGGATTAGAGAGAAAACCATTTTGCATAGCTCTCAAGACACTGGCTGGAATTTACCAACGCAATTATGAATGAGTATCTCGGAGCTGCACATTTGTGACTTGTTTGTATTCATGATACTTGCATATTCACTGGTTAGGGAATGTGTTGGGACCACAAAATCCTGGCTTTCTGGACAGCAACTTCTGCCAGAGACAGGGGTCTGTTCCCCTGCCAATTGGGAAGCAACTGACTGACATTTCCACCCCACTCCCACAAGTGATCTCTAGTGCAAGGGGGAATTATAACAGGGACCCTGCTTCTCACTGTTGCACTGAAGATCATGGATAGGAGGGGGTGGAAATGTCGATCAGCTGTTCTCCTATTAACAGGGGAACTGCTGCCTAGTAAGTGAGGACAGAGAGGGGGTGGATTGGTAGACACTACGTAACTACATAACTAAGAAAGTTAGTCAATTCTGGCCTAAGCTTGCAATTTAGCTCATAACCAACTTTCCCTTCTGTTTTGTTTTTTTCCTCATACTGAAGGGTGGGAATTATGCAGCTATTCAGATGTTCGACTGCAGCTCCCATCAGCAACAACCAGCACAAACAGTGGTGTAAAGTGCAGGAGATTTCAGTCCAACAACATCTCAAAGAACACACCATTTCCACAGCTATCAAAGTGGCTTGAAATTGAAACAGGTGGTGCTTCATTTTATCCTTCAAGTCAGAAAAGCATGTTTTCCAATGTGTTTTTCTTTTAAGTGGTGAAATGTGGGCCTTGATGACAGTTTTATGTCCTTCAACTCTCCCCATTCCATTTGTCAGTCATATGCCTTGTAAACACCAACGGAAATAAAAAGTCAACTGTGGCGAAACATTATGATCTGAATCCACACTTTCACAAGCAACCATTTCCAAGGGGCTAACTTTGACTCTGTCTCTTAAAACACATCATAATTCTTGGCAGGGTGATCGCCTGTAGTGGTGATTATAGCAGTGAGGTTTGATCTTCAGCTGGTGTGAGCAGAAGTTAATGGAGATATGCCAGTTTACCTCAGCCTTGTCCTATAAAGTGCACATGGACAAAACCATCATAGAATTTACAGGCTGACACAATACTATGAGAGCAAGAACTAGAAATATAAATAATCTGGGACTGGTCCAGTTGCTAAATTAGGAGTGAGGAAATGCTGGTGCTTCAGATGTTATTGAATGACAACTCCCATAAGTCTTTGCCTGTCTAGCCAGTAGCAGGGAGTTATAGGAGGTGAGGTTCAGCAACAGCTAGACACCCACATATTCCCAACCTTGAACTAAGAAAATATTTAAATAATAGATACAGACTGTATCTCCCCATGTGAGCGTGCCTGGTCCGAGGGAGCCTCAGGAGAGGCCCTTCATTCAGTTCCACTATCTTTACATCTGTTGAGGATGGAAGATGTGTTGGAGATGCAGCCATGTTGATGGCTGCCCTTGGCTCTGGAGCTCCCTTCCTAGCAAAGCGACAATGGGCACTTCCTTGTTGACCTTCCTTCAGTAGGCAGACACTTTTTATTCCAAACAAGTTTTTGAGAACTGAATATTTTTAAAGAAAAGTGTTTTTCTAAGGGAGTGTTTTACTGGTTTTAACCATTTTGCATTATCTATAAATTCATCTTTTAATTTACTTTAGATGTGGTTGATTGTTTAATTCTATTTTAATGTTGATCTTTTATATATATTTAGCTATCCTATATTCAATTTAATTCATAAGGCAGTGTGAGTTGAGGTTGTGGGGAAAGTCAGGGTATAAATAAAATAAAGGATGATGATGATGATGATGATGATGATGATGATGATGATGATGATGATGATGTTCCTCCAAATAGTATAGAATGTGAATATATATCTGCATTTACAAAGTGGAAATTTATGGCAAGTGGGACATACTGCCTTCTCCATATGGTCATGGGCATTAGCTTAGATGGCTTTGGAAAGGGGATACACATATTCATGGAGGATTGATCTATCAGTAGCTATTAGTTAGGATGGCTATATGCTACCTCTACGATCAGTGGCAGCACAGAAGCATAGAGGATTATCACACACACACCGCACTTCTTCTCCCATCAGTAAACAGTAATGGACCCATCATTTGGTATTAACAGGAGTTAATATCATACAGTTTTTCAAAAGTGTGACAGTGCTGTTTCCGTACCAACCTCTTCCTCACGCCTGGTTCCATAGCCCCCCTCCCTGCCCTAGCCCCTCCCCAGCATGCCTTTTGGTCTATTTTTATTTTTATTTTTGGTGCAATTGCATGATTATGGCAATCCATTAATTAAAAATAAATAAATAAAAAGAAATTGGGTGGCGGTGAGGGAAACAGCCTGCTTGGGAATAGTGATGGGAGCTGGGAAGAGGAGCAGAATCATGTCCACCCATACCATTTTATTGCCTGCATATCAGAACTGCCTCAGAGGGAACTTATCACATTTGAATCAAGAGCGGAAAAGCAGCACGATTTGGGGATATTGATGGGTTTTACCAGTAAATGACAAGCAGCACTCCAGCAATGGATGGACTACAGAGCAGCTACTGGACAAACAGTTAGTGTGGTAAAGTATGGCCACAGACCATATGATCCTGTTTTAATGTCACTTTTCAAGCTTCATGTGATAAAGTCCTAAGAGTCTAGAAGGATGGTTGGGTTTGTTTTAGTTTTCTGTCAAAAAATATCTGAACCACACACTCACGCAAAAACCCATTAAATCGCTCTCTTTGTGCATGTGTCCAGAAAGTAAATACTGCTGGAGAGAGAGGGAGATTTTCAAACCAAGGATAAGATTTTTAAGTGGCATTTAATATGCAGTGGCTTCATGTAGCAGCTGGGGTTTGAGAGTTAGACATAGATTCCAGGAAACCAGAGTTTGAATCCTGCACTCAGCCAAGGAAATCCACTGGATTACTTTGGGCAAGTCACACTCTCTCAGCCTCAGAAGAAGACAACAGCAAACCCCTGATTAAAACCTGCCAAGAAAACCTTACAATAGGCCCACCATTCCTCAGAGTCTACTTGAAGGCATATAACTAGCCAACTGCACCTTGGACATAACATTAGCATGCCTTTTACCACTTAGCTATAATGTTTCAGTCAGGCATACTGCTGTGTAACTTGGTTTTATTATTATTATTATTATTATTATTATTATTATTATTAACCTTTATTTATATAGCGCTGTAAATTTACCTCTGTATTAAATGAGTTCAATGACAGTTTAGCTTCAAGTTATGTAGAAACATAACCTGCCGTCATTGTTTTTACAGTGCACTCGCATCATATGCGGGCGCACTTTATGCGGCTTTCAGCATATGCTGAAAGCTGTGCAGGGAGAAGGGGCGGTGCGTCCCATAGGGACTAAAGGGGTGTGCACCAATGGCGTGCACACACTGCCACACCACCAAGTGCACGAGCCCCATTCATTTAAATGGGGCTCAAACATAGACGGAATTTGCTTTACACGAGGGAGTCCGAAACGGCGCATTATACTTTTTTTCCCAGTCTTTTGTCCAAAGAATTCAATTAGGCCTGCAAGGTCCTTTTCTTTTATCCTCACATAAACTCTGTGTGGCTTGCTGGAAAAAAAAAATTGGCTCAAGGCTACTCAACTAGCTTTGAGGCTGAGTGAGGACTTGAACCCAGGACACATATACAGTCTGCCCTCCCCATACGCATGGGTCCATTCCGGACTCTCCCCCCCCCCTGCATATGGGGGAAAGAGTGTATGCTCAAGCCCCATAGAAAATAATGGGGCACACGCTTGCCACGGCACAAGTACGTGCCCCATTATTTCTGCTGGGGCTTGCCTTACATGTAAGCTCAAAGCCATGGAAGGCAAGCCCACCTATAAGAAGGGGCCACTGTACCCATCCTTGTCCAACAATCAGATCACTCCACTACAATGGAACTGAAACTAACATTTTCACAAAACCATCAGTGGAAAGACAAATCCCATGAATGTTTGTTTGAAAAGAAGCAGCACTGAACTTAGTGGGACATTTGTTGTTAACCGCCTTTGAGTCGATCTCGATTCATGGGGACCCTGTGAATGAGACAGCTCCAAGCCTCCCTGACCTCCACAGTTCTGTTTAGTTCGATAAATTCATACCCATGACATCCTTAATAGAGTCCATGCATTCAGCACGCAGCTTTCCTCTCTTTCTACTCCCCTCCATCTTTCCTAGATTTTTTCCCCCAGTGAGTCGTGCCTTCTCATGATGTGGTCAAAGTATGACAACCTCAACTTTATCTTGGCTTCCAGGGAAATTTCAGGCTTGATCTATTCTAGGACTCATTTGTTTATCTTTTTAACTGTCCATGATATCCTCATCAGGATATGTTAGGACATTTGTTGTTGTGCACCTCCAAGTAGTTTCCATCTTATAGTGACCCTAAGGTGAATCTATCATGGAGTTTTCATGACAAGATTTCTTCAGAGAAGGTTTTCCATTGCCATCCTCTGAGGCTGAGAGAGTGTGACTTGCCCAAGGTCACCCAGTGGGTTTACATGGCCGAGCAGGGAATCAAACCCTGGTCTCTAGAGTCGGTGGTCCAGTGCTCAAACCACTATGTCACACTGGCTATCTAGTCTAGTAGAACATTTTTTTGTTAACTGCTCTCATGTTGACCCCAACTCATGGCAACCCTGTGAATGGGACACCTTCAAAATTTCCTACCCTTTGCTGTTCTGCTCAGTCTCTGCAAGGCTATGCCTGTGACTCCTCTGATCGAGTTCTTCTCATTTCTTGACTGCAGTCTCCATTCTGGCCAATATTTGATCCTAGGTATGGGAATTCTAGTAGGACATACTCCCTATAAAAAAGCATAAGGCCAGGCTCTACAGATTGCAACTTTTGCAATCTAAGGGAATTTTCAAAAATGACATGCAGCCTCTCCTACTTTAAATCATGAGTCTTTGGCCATGCAAAGGATCCTGGATTGATAGCTAAGGAAATCTAAACCCTCTGCCTGTTTATCCACAGAGGAGATAAAAGCCAACCGCAACGATCTTGCCAGCTTCCTTAACGCTCTTATGACTTTCCGTGAAAGACTGCCTTGATGGGGAGAGAAGGCATTCCAGTTTAAAGTAACTCATGGGTCAGTGACCTTCCTACTAATGTTGCATCCAAGCAGGAGCCAATTACACACTGTCCAGACTGCTCTGGAATCATGCAGTGTAGGCTAATTGGTGAGAATGGGATGGATGTCACGTAGAATGAAAGTAAGTTTCAGACATGCCATTCTAATTCTTTCATTTTCCTGGAGAGCTGAATAGAAGCTTCTGGACTAAGAAAAGATTGATCAATTGATCGATCACTCAATCGACAAACACATAGAAATAATCAGTGCATGGATGCTAAAGCAATAACCTTTGAAAAACCCAAGCAGATGAAAGTGCTTGTGGAATTTACCTTTAATCATGCTTGACACCGCAGTGACACCTGGCGGTCAAGGTGCAGGTTGTGGCTTTTGTGTTATGGAGGCCTAGGAAATCTTATCTGCCCTAAATACATTTTAGAGGATGGAAAGTGGGAGCCAGGGAGAGAAAGGCGATGACAATTTTATTTCAGTATTGATTCTTCGGATGTGGTCAGAAAGTACTGGAGGAGTATAGTATAAGAGCTAATAAAAACTCGGGGATTAAAATATTGCTTTTCACACTCTACACTTTCCATAAGAGATGGTGATAGTGCTGCGGCTAATACGCTAGTACTGAGTGACATTCTGTTTTGGCTACGGTTTTGTCGGCATTATGACTTCACTTCAGGATTAGTGCTGAGTTGCTGGAATCATGAATAAATGTACTAGCGTTTTAAAGGCATGCCACTTTCAACAAGGACATGTTTTCATCTTAAAAGAAGGCTGCAAATCGTGCAGCCTACTGACTGCATGACTGTCCCTTAGAGGGGTCTGATGCTGGTCTTGTCTCCAACCCTGCCTTGAGCCCTCCAGCTGCCCTGAATTTAAAAAAAAAAATACAATAAGCAAATATTTTTCTACCGTGTAAAAAAGCAATCCTTCCTTCCTTCTTCCCTCCATCCATTCCTTCCTTCTGATTGTTGTAAGCAGTTATCTTCCTGATTGGAAATATAGTCCTCATTCTAAATTGTCTTTGTTCATCTTACCAACTTCACAGTTTTGTGCCCAAACAATCATGTTATCCTTCATTAGGTCTTCTTCCATATTTATTTCAAGTAATGTTTTGTATATTCTTGATAGAAACGCTGCTTTTTTAAATAATAGTGTATCTTCTAACTCAGATTTTTTATTTGTTATTCCTGTTGATTTCTTATCTATTTCATATCTTGCTCTTAACTGGTGAAATAAAAACCAACTACATTCCCGTCCTTCTTTCCTTAGTTGTGCCAACATTTTCATTTCCCAATCATCATTTAGTATATATAATACATCATCATATTTTAAACATGTCTCCCTTCTCAGTGGGTGCGATCTAAACAGGGCTTCGTGCGGTGAGACCCATGATGGGATCTTCTCACATATTCTTTTTTTATATATCTTTTCCAGACCTTAAATAAAGCCGATCTGTTATGGTGATTGTTAAAATCACGATTTGCTTGGACTTTTTCATAGAACAGAAAACCATGTATGCCGAATCTAAGTTGAGCAGTCTCCAACTTTAACAATTTCTTATTTTCTAACAATAACCATTCTTTTATCCACAGAAAAGCAGAAGCATCAAAATATAATTTTAAGTTTGGAACAGCAAAACCTCCCGTTTATTGCATCTTGCATATATTTCTGTTTAATTCTGGGCTTTCTTCCAGCCGATATAAAGTTGGATAGTTGTCTTTGCCATTCTTTCAACATATTTTCATTTTGAATTATGGGTGCTGATTGAAAAACAAAAAGTATTCTAGGTAAAATGTTCATCTTAACTGCGGCAATTCTGTCTAATAATGTTACATTTAGATCTCTCCAATTGTTAAAATCTTTTTTTATTTCATTTATTTTATTTTATTTTTTTGTAAATTGTTCTTAATAAATGTGAATTTTTATTAGTTAACATTATTCCCAAATATCTGGCTTTTTGGCTTATGTTAAATCCAGATAATTCTTTTAATTTTTCATTTTCTGCTTCAGTCATGTTCCTTGTTATAACATTAGTTTTTTTCCTTGTTTACTTTCAGGACTGCAATTTGTTCATATTTCTCTAATTGTTTAATCAAACATTGAATAATTTCTAATGGTTCTTCCAATGTACACCACCGTTTACATGAGGCGCGCCATGCTGACATCACTCATTCGCAGCGCACAAATGGGGAGTGTCATCAGAACACAAAACGACCCTTATGGCACTTCTGTAGCACCAACAAAAGAAGTTCCTTTTGGGGGCTGCTTTTCCCAGTGGGTTGGGAGCATGGCATCTAGTTGCCGTGTACCGAACCTCGCGCATCCAGGGGCAGCACAGAGCCACGTCTTTTGGGCTGTCTGAACAGCCCCATAATCCCCAACTTGGATGCTTGCGGATTGGAGCATTGGAAAATAGGAGAGCAGTGGTGCTCTCTGGCAGATAATTCTGGACAGACTGACAACCACCATTTTGTTTCACCCTCCATCAAGCACTAGGCCTGAACTTGTCCCAAAGCAAAGATAATTGGCATTGGCACCCTTGCCTCAGCTGGACAAGGCACCTTGACCATGGTCTGTTACATGGACATTCAGGATCAAAGCAAAGTCTAGTTTGTGATCTTTACCTTCAAAGAGAGCACGCACCTCATCTCATTCTGAACAGATTGAAATGCTGTATTGAAAAAGTGACATGCACTGCCTTGTATGTTCAGTTTGTTTAGTTAATCTTTATTATTTAAGCTTCCGTTTGTTAAATCTCATCCATCTTATTACTGATTAAGGCATCAATATCTTCTCTGAAATCTGATGGATAGACAGAGTTGTGTGCCACCTGAAAAATGATGTTCAGTGTACCTCAGATCCCCTTATCCACCCTATAATTGTATAGTCTGGATACACTCATGAATTGGTGTCCTTTTGTGAACACAGAGACTGGGACTTCGGTCTACTTCTTTCAAAGTGCTTTCATTGACTTCTGTAGCAAACTTTAATTCTCCATGTGGACCATATGCACCCAATCCTATTCATTTACTCCAAAATCTTATTTATTTCAGTGGAATCTTTGGGTGAGTAGTCATATAATTCAATCCTAACTTCTTCAAGTATAAATGGTCAGTTTCAATCTGCTTCTAAACAAGTGTGTATTGCATTTCTAACACCTAAAACCTATTCAAAGATATAGCTATGTTAGTCTCTTAGTCTCAGAACATCTGAAGAAGTAGATTGAAGTCTACGAAAGCTCATGTTGCCAACATCTTTCTTGCTGTTAACCTCAAAGGTGCTTCAAGACCTAAAATCAATTGTGGCTGAGAGGTGTATTTCACCAAGAATTGGATCCAGAATTTAAAACTGACACCATAAGGCTGACACAATCAAAATGTCTAAAATATATAAGCTCATATCTCTAGCTATCTGGCAGATAGCTATGTTGACATAGAATCCATGCAGCAGCAGGTAATAACAGTGTACTTAACATATCAGGGAAAAAGGCAAAGGAAACAAGAAATATTTTTATCAATAAATTTATTTTTCTTTTATTATCTCTTATTTGTATTTATGCTTTATATCTTTATTAGTTTTAATATTTTCATTATTTTTAAGATGCTTTTTGAAAATTGATCTGCATGTGCCAATTAACCTCCCAAAGTGACTCCTGCCCAGTGCCCAGGGGAAGGCGAAAAACCTCCAGGATCTGAGGCCAATCCGCCCTGGAGGAAAATTCCTTCCCGACCCCAAAAGTGGCAATCAGCACTAGCCTGGGCATGCCATGAGCAAGAGCCATATACAAGTGCCCCCTGATACTCCTTCTCCCCATTTATATATTATTTTTATTGCTTTAAATGATATTATTTACTGAACTGAATATGCCAACTAACCTCCCAAAGTGACTCCTGCTCAGTGCCCAGGGGAAGGCGAAAAACCTCCAGGATCTCCGGCCAATCCGCCCTGGAGGAAAATTCCTTCCCGACCCCAAAAGTGGCAGTCAACACTAGCCTGGGCATGCCATGAGCAAGAGCCAAACACAAGTGTCCTCTGATACTCCTTCTTCCAATTTATATATGATTTGATTTGCCTTCTTGAAATGATATTATTTACTGAACTGAATATGCCAACTA
>NC_056523.1:213044068-213046093 GCF_019175285.1 Sceloporus undulatus
TAATAATAATAATAATAATAATAATAATAATAATAATAATAATAATATAAATTATTTATATTCCGCTTAATCTCAAGGAATCCAAGCGGATTACAACCAGTAGAAATAACAAAATACAGTTAAAAGAAAGATGCTTAAAAATACAAAACCCCATTCCTCATCCCAGTCTTAAAAGCAGTTAACACTAAAAAGAAATTAAACCTAGAAAGAGTATAAAACCATTAATATACAATTGGAATTAAAATAGAAAGAGATATCTCCTTTATTCACTTCATTATGAAATTTTTATACTAAAAGTAACATATATAATGGCCTAAATTCAGGTATACACTGGTATTATAATGCAGTATTTCCTTTTGTTCCACTCTCCCTTGCAGCTGGCCAGAGTCTCCAGAGGGCTGGACCAGCTATCTGGAGCATGATTTTCTCATGCATGTAAGGGCTGCAGCTGGAAGCAGAGGTCAATTCCCCTTCCACTTTGATTGTATTCTACTCTTCACCCACTGGAAGGTATCATTCGATCTTGCCCCACATGCCTAAAATTTGAAATAATGTCACTCATGTATGATACAGCTAGATTTGCCTTTTCACCATCTCTTGATTCAAAATTTTGTGATGGAGAGTGGAGCCTTGCTTTCTAGCCCTGCCCTTCTGTTGTATGCCTATTACAGTATTTATGTTTTCTGTTGAAAGGAGGAGAGCTAAACTGGATTTTATATTAGAGAGGGAAGGCTTAAACTGATTAATATGCCTCATCTCATATGCAAACAATGTTTTTTTTTTATGGTCCGCTATCATCTTAGGGTTGTGTTTTTTTCCTCCAACTATTTAAAGTGAGATCAATTTTTATTTTTTTAAAAAACCAAACACCTTCAGCTTCATCAGCAACTTGAGACAAAGTCCAATATATCCCCATACAGTACTTTTTGGCCCACTGTTACTTCATTTTCTTAGGAAGATGGGATGTCTCTTGATGGCCCCTAACCCACAGTTACAAAGTGGCTGCCTTTGTTCTGAGAACAAACAATGTTCTAAATTCTGCAAGTAATTTGCACATATATGATCGATCTAGTTTATTTATTTATCAGTTTTTAAACTTCATTCATTCATTGTTTTGCTGTGTTTTATTGTTTTAATTATTTTTTATTTTATTCTATTATATGCCAATGAGGAAATTGAAACAGTTCAAAGAATTCCCCTTCCTTGGATCAAACATTGTTCAGAATGGAGACTGCAGTTAAGAGATAAGAAGAGGACTAGGAATGGTATAGGCAGCCACGAAAGAGAGAAAAGATCCTAAAGAGTAAAGATATACAACTGAAGACTAAATTTAGAATTGTCCAAACAATTGTAATCCCTATCAATATGTAAAGATGTGAGAGCTGGACAGTGAAAAAAGCAAATCAAAAGCAAATCCACTCATTTGAGATGTCAAGCTGGAGAGGATTGCTGAACAGATCAAGCATGAAATACCCCTAAAAGCCAAGATGATCAAACTGAGGCTGTTGTACTTTGACCACATTATGAGAAAGCATGACTCATTACAAAAGACAATAATGCTGGGAAAGGCTGAGAGCAGAAGAAAGAGAGGAAGATCCTATGCCAGGTGGCTAGATTCCATTAGGGAGGTCATGCGCTCTGCAAAACTTAAGTAGAGCAGTAGAAAACATGACGTTTTGGAGATGTCTCATCCACAGGGTCACCATGAGTTGAGGTCAGCTGGTGGGCAGTTTACAACAACAGCATTATATGCCACCTTTGAAGAACTGCTAAAAGGTAGCCCATGAACGAATGAACAGGTTCTAATAAAATACCTTTGAATCTTTGCAGAGTAGTACATGACAAATCATTTAAAAGTTGATAGGGAACAATGAACTATTTAGAAAGCAAAGCCTATTGACTTCAGGAGGTGCCTTTTAAAGGGGGATTTTAATGGGGTGTGTTGTGCTTTTTTAAAAGTTCTGTTTTAAATGTGTTTTAAACTGTATTAACTTTGTGTTTTAAACAAACTTTTGATAGACTTAA
>NC_056523.1:213046193-213051779 GCF_019175285.1 Sceloporus undulatus
TCTTTCTGTACTTTTGTTTTGCAAAAACTTGTTGCTGAATGTTTACTAGGTACTAGGATTTCCATGAGCCAGTGTGGTTTAGTGGTTTGAGAATTGGACTATGACTCTGGAGATCAGGGTTTTGAATCCCAGCTCGGCCATGTAAACCAACTGGTGACCTTAGGCGAGTCACACTTCTCAGCCTCATATGATGGCAATGGCAAATCCCGTCTGAAGAAAATTGTTAAGGAAACCCCCTGATAGGTTTGCTTTAGGATTGCCATAAGTCAGAAATGACTTGAAGGCATACATCAACAACAGGAGCTCCATGCATCTGAGGAAGTAGACAAATGGCAGCTTATTCTATAACATCTTTCACTCATTTAGACTCAAAAGTGCTACAGAATCCCTTTCCATACCCATGAATAAAGTGACCAAAACACACTCCTTTTTATTTTTGGGATTTTCCCCAAAATAAGAACTGGCCAAAAGTGACTTTAATTAACGGGTTAAATCTGGGATAATGGTGATATCTGAAAATGATCCCGCTTTTGTGGGATATTCCTGGATTTAATTCCCAATTTTCCATGGGACTAGGGTGCTTGCCTCCCCTGTGATAAATTTGAGAGTTAAGGATTGGGAGAAGATGGATTTATATTTGCATCCTTTAGATTTTAAGGACAAAAGGTCAGACATCACTTATGAGATACAAAATACAACACACTAAAAGGCAGTAGCAAATAGAAAACCATGACTGTGCATTTTGCCCTATTTTCTTGATTCTGAGAAAGGTTAGAGAGCTTTTTCTTTTTAAAATGATAGCTTGGAATCTGGAGCAGCTGATGGTGTAAACAGGCACCAGGTGGTATACTTAGAATCTGATTAAAAGCCTATCCAGCTGGGTAATATGGCAATATTATACAAACCCTATTGCATGTATAACCACCAGGGCTCAAAAACGCTATAGTTTTATACCTTGTATAACAGAAAGGAATTTTGGAATATGCAGTTTCTGGTCATTATCAAATGTCCAAAAAGCTTCGGCTGTCAAATTACTGTAACTAGTCTCTGAACATCTATAGAAATTTGTTGCACAGTTGTTGTCCTACAGTTGTTGTTGTGTTCTTTCAAGTCATTTCTGATGTACAGTGACCTATAATGGGGTTTTCTTGGCAGTATTTGTTCAGAGGAGGGAACAGCAATGTTCCCTGAGACTGAGAGCATGCGACTCACCCAAAGTCACCCAGTGGATTTCATGGCCAAGCAGAATTGAACCCTGATCTCCAAAGTCAGAGTCCACCACTCAAACCATTATGCCACAGTGCGTGTAACTTATCCAGTTTTCCCATTTATTGTTGTTGTTAGCATCATGTTGACTTTTGTTTATGGCTACCCTTTGAATGAAGGAACTGTAAGTCTTGCTATCAACAACAGCCCTACTCAGGTCTTGCAGACTCAGGGCCATCACTTCCTTGATTGAGTCTATCCATCTGGAATGTGGTCTTCCTCTTTTCCTACTGCTGTCTACCTTACCAAGCTATGGCGGGTTCCACACCGCCAAAAAGTACATGCTCGGCATGTACTAGGGTTAGGAAGGGGCGTCCTTTCCGAGCACGTACATTCTACATGGGCGCTGCCAATGGCACTTTGCGGCATCATAATGGCGCCGCAAAAAGAAGCTGCTTTTTGCGGCTTTTTGCTGCGTGGAGGAGCCACGCGGTTTGTCCGCTGCAGCTCCTTCACGCAGCAAACACTGGTGCCGGCAGACCGCCCTTTTGGGCGGTCTGTAAAGCGCCATTGTTGTCTTTCTATGAGGCATGTCTTCTCATGATATGTCCAATATACAACAGTCTGAGTTTGGTCATCTTGTCTCTTAGTGCGCCCTCACCTTACGCGGGGGATCTGTTCCAGACCTCCCCCACAGTAAGGCAAATTCCGTGTATGATCAAGCCCCATTCATTTGAATGGGGTGTGTCCCTATGGTGCGCGGCACAACACATGCCATGGGCACACACCCCATTCACCATATTAGGGCTCACTGACTGTGTGACCTCAAGTCTGCGTATGGCGAGTCTGCATACGCTACGGGCACGCTGTATTCAGAGATATATATTTACATTTCAAGACCTCGTCTACTTCCTTCATAGCAACCCTTCCAAGTCTTTTAGCTTTCTCTGTCAGAGAGCTCTGGTACCACAACAAATTACAAATCCTGGGATTTCATAGCATCAGGGCATGGCAGTTAAAGTGCTGTCAAAGTGGATTGCTGCTGCACTGCATGTATAGGATATTACTTGTATAGGAAAGAACAGAAAAAAACTATGACTTCTGATTCTGCTTTACTCCAAGTCCTGTTATTGTTTACTGCAAGTCCCATGAATCAAGAAGTTTTAATTATTGCTACTTACACTGCTGCTGTTGATCTGTGTGTCAGCATTTTTGCTAAAAGGATAAAGAGAAGAACTTGTGGTGGAATTTAGTGTTGTTATTTCACTGCTATTATTTCAGAATACTGAGAATTAAGAACTGTTCTATGAACTTTTTGTGACATTTTTAAAAAAGAATTTACTTTTGTTGTTGTTATCTCGAGTCAACTCCATATGGATGAACCCTTATCTTACACTGTTCCTGCAAGGCCATGCCTGTGTCCCCCTGACTGAGTCCATCCATCTGCCATGAGGTCTTCCTCTCCTCCTTCTGCCCTCTGCCTTTCCTAGCATTATTATTTTTTTTCCAGCGATCAATGCCTTCTCATTGTAAAGCCAAAGTATGTCAGCCTCAATTTGATCATCTTATCTTCTATGGAGATCTCTGGCTTTATCTGTTCTGTTAATTGATTGATCACAATTTCTTATATGTGTAATTTCTATGTTGTTCATTGTGTACCTGCCTGCTATTGACCAATCGCCTTCAGATATTGTGGGTTTGTTTGTTTTTTGCTGGTTCATAGTTGTGTACCTCAGTATCCTTGTCTGTACTTGTGACTAGTGGAAACAAAACTGGAAAAAAGGGAAAATTACAGAAGCCAATATAAATGAAAGATTACTAATATGCATACTTTGCATAGTTTCTCCAGATTCCAGAATTTAGTGCTTCTTGTTGCAGAATATGTCATATATTGGTGCAACATTTGATTATTTTCTTTTTCATGGAGCACACAAATAAGTCACATGTTATTTTGCCTAATGGAAACATGACTGAAACACAGCTGTTACTCACAGAGAAAAGATCCCTTTTTCTGGAACACAAAAGCCAGTGATTCTAGCTGCTTAATGATCCTTTCATTGTATCACCAGAAGATATTGAACCATTGCTACAGATGGAGTTAATTAACCTGATCTGCTCACAGCTGCTGATGAATAACTCACCTTCCTGGCTAGAGTTTGGGTGAACTAAGCTGTGGACAACGTGATCAAACAGACATTTCAACCACCATCACAATTTACTATAAAACCTACAGGCCTGTAAGTATACTTGGTATCTTCATTCTGAGATTGTGGCTGTGTATCAAACTTGTAACATGATGTTAATTTGGGATTAACTAGAATAGGTTTACCAGTTTACACTCTCAGGTTAAATCCAATTGTTAGTCCCAATTATGGTAGCTGCATTGAATCAATAGGACTTATGGGAGTGTTGATTGAACAAATCACATTCCTTCAATGGGTCTCCTTTGTTGGAGTGCAACTCTCAGCCTCCTAGGTAGCATAGTCAATAATGGGGGAATGCTGGGAGTTCTGGAGGGAACCATACTTCCTATTCCTGCTCTATTTGTATTATCATTTACTTGGGAGTACAGTTGGGTGTCCTTATCCAATAATTCTTTATCTATGGATTCAACCATCCATGGCTTGAAAATATTTTTAGAAAATAATAAATTACAAAAAGCAAACCTTTTTTTTTGCCATTTTATATAATGGACACCATTTTGCTATGCCATTGTATTTAATAGGACTTGAATATTCCCAGATTTTGTTATCCACGGAGGGTCCTGGAACCAACCCCCAGCAGATTTCAAGGACCCACTGTGCAAATTATTGGAAGGCCTAAATACCCCAAAGACACCAGATTCTGTCTGCTCTTAGAGGCTAAGCAGGGTCAACACTGTTTAGTACATGAATGGGAGCCAGCCTGTAAATAGCATGAGCTATAGGAGCTATATTTCAGAGGAAGGGACTGGCAAAACTATCTTTGAGTATGGCTGCATCTACAATACAGAATTAATGCTGTTAGACACTGCTTTAACTGCCATGGCTCAATGCTGTGGAAATCTGGGGTTTGTTGTTTTGGGAAATATTTAGCTTTCTCTGTCAGAGAGTCCAGGTGTCACAACAAACTACAAATCCCAGGATTCCATAGGATGGAGCCATGACAGTTAAATCAGTGTCAAACTACATTAATTCTATAATGTGGCAGTAACCAATGAAAACCCTATGATAAATTCATGGGGTTGCCATAAATTGACATACACAGCTACACAAAAGTGAACTGAAAAGACATTCATAGGATTGCACTGTTAGCTTCATGAATATACAGAAGTGAAGCTGCACCTCTGTTATTCCAGACATGACTTTGGATGCAGGCACATGAAACAGATAACTGTCACAGGTTTACGATTGTGAGAGTTTATTCTGTGTTGTTTTTTTAAAAATTAGATTTTCCAGCCTTTAGGAGTTAGATGTGACCTTAAACCAAAATGGCAATTGCAAAGAAACAAATCAACCCCAATGCCAGAGGGAAAAGAGCAGGAGGAAAAAGAGCAGGATTTGTACCATTCAGGAAACAGAACCCCAGCTTTTGCCCAGCGAAAGACATAGGAGAGGCAGTGTGGCATAGTGGTTTGAGTGTTGGCCTATGGCTCTGGAGACCAGAGTTTGATTCCCAGCTTGGCCATCAAACCCACTGGGTGATCTTGGGCAAGTCACATGCTCTCAGCCTCAGGGGAAGGCAATGGCAAACCTCCTCTGAACAATTTTGCAAAAAGAAAAAGCCCATGATAGGCTTGTACTTGGGAAATCAGGAACACAAATTGGGAACAATTTCAAGACACACAATGACAATTGCAAAAGTAGCACCCAATATACAATTGTAAATTGAGAAAAGAAACCTGAGAATGCCTCCCTTTTTGACTTTTGGGGTTATTTCCCCAGGTCCCTTTCCACTAATCTTTTCAGCATCTGTCTCATCCGTTTTTCTGGTAAACACAAAGCTGAAACTGGCTGTTAATGCAACTTGGGGGGACATTTGTGTGAAGACATTATCATTTTCCTTTTGCCTAAGGGGAAGCGGAATCTGCCATCAAGGAAATAACCCCTTCCAGTCTTGTACTGCGATGGCAGCTTTGGAATTGAAATGACATACATTCTGAATTCAGCAGACTCTCCCTTGAATTGAGTGGCAACGGAGGTCACCATCCATTTCAGGCTGCTTTGTCCTTCAGTTGGCCTCACACTGGGCTAATTTCTCCGTAAGCACATTTTGAGCACTTCTACACAATTGCCTGAAATGGAAGAGTAAATATAGTTTGGGTCCTTCCACCCACCCTTGCAACATCATTCGGTTGCCTTATTGATTGAGAGAATTTAGAGATGCAGTAGAGTCCCCCCC
>NC_056523.1:213051804-213087369 GCF_019175285.1 Sceloporus undulatus
CCCCTGCCACATTTTTCTCTTTCTGTCTAGTAATTGAGATTGTTTCCAGGCAGCTGCCCTTGTTAAACAGAGAGAGCAGGCGGGGAATTACTGTGATTTCAAGGCTTGGAGGTACAGCTGCTTTCCGTGAAACAGCAATCCGAGAGGAAATGGAAGAGATGCAGACTGAAGCATCCAGCCACCTTTCTGAGATGCTTGAAGGCAAGGGCTTTCAGGACTGATCAAAGGAATCCCTAAGAACTCCATTGAAAATTCCAGTGGGTTTAGAGCCACTTACACTATCTAAGACTTCTGGCAAGATTAAAAGTACAGTCCGCATGTGGGAAGTAAGCCTTTAGTAAACATTCAGCCTGTGAAGCGTTTCTTGTCAATTTACATTTGTCAAAAAAGCCTAAAGGCAAGGGGCTTTAACAGCAAAAAAAGTTGGTAGCTTTAACCCTGGGTTATACTAGTCCACTGATTGTTTAAGCCTTAATTGGTTATTTTCAAATGCTAACGTCCCATCAGATTTCAGCTTGTCTGTCCCATATCTTAGATACGTATTTGTAAAGGTCAGAAGACAATTCTGCCCCCAGCGAGATTCGCACAATTAGTGCGCTCTCCATTTGCATTTGATAATTAGCCCCTGCAATAAACACAATTAGCTGCGCAGATTAAACATTTTGTGTTCTTATTAGATAAGGAGGCCTTTCTTTAGCAAAGCAAGCTCAAGGCCTGAGTTTGACATTTATAGATCCGTTTTGTGTTGGTGCCAATTCGTAGCATTAAGCGGGAAACACGTAGAAAGAGCCCACTAATGCTCATAATATGGAAAGCAATAGCAGCAACATGATGCTGTCTCATCACACTGTGAATCTCTGTTGGTATTTGGTTAGATGTCTGCAGAAGAGTAAGGCCTGTTAACGACTGCCAAAATAAAGCTGCTTCGGGTCTTTGGAGGTATGCTTTAAATGATGCATGATCCTAAGAATCCGAAGCTGCACCCAAGCTGCACTCCGTGCTTAGGAATGGAGTGTGGCTTTGGCGCAACCCTCCGGACTCTTAGGACCCATGCATCATTTAAATAGCATCTCCAAAGAGACCCGAAGCAGCTTTATTTTGGCAGTCTATAACAGGCCTAAGTTCACTCCTTATGGCCAGACTGTGGCTTAATTTTCTAGGACCCCGCAGCCTGCTTTGAGAGAGTGTTGGAGGAGCTGAATCTAAATAACTAAATAATAAATAATAAATAACAAGACCATATGCAATGGGCTAAACCACATCAGGCAAACACTGAAGGAGAAACAAGGCTGTAGGACAACTCCCTTGTGACAATGTACCACCATTTCCTTCAATCTTTCCGCAGCCTTTCTTTTTCCTATGTTGGAGAAAAAGAGAGAGAGGTTGCTTCCGGCCCAAGAGATTGATTGATCGATCAATCCCATGTTTCCCGGGTGTGCAGAACCCCTCAAGTGATACCACTACTCTGCAAACATCTGACTTTGGCATTCACTTGCACCCTTTAAAATGAAGAGATTGCGTAGGGGGCGACGCTCAGTGGGAGGAAAGGGAGGGTTCCTGGCTGTAAAATTTAAATTTAGATCTTTTCTTCAAAAAAAATGTACTTTAATTATTTATTTGATATTTTAAAAAAAAAACATCTTATCAAATGTTCATTTTTAACCCGATGAAACTATATTCATGTAAATGCATTTAGGCTATATGTTGATACAGTAATTAAAGTATAATTTCATTTTGTAGTTTTTTTGTCACATTCCCATTAACGCTCAGTGATATACAGAATTTTTATAAGTAAATTGGCACAAAACACAAAAAAAAAATAACTGCTGGCAAATGCTCACCGAAACATCTGGAAGGTTCTACCATTGTTGGTGGAATGTAAGGTTGCATTCAATAATTGGAAGATGTTATAAAAAACAATTAATGAATTCTAGGGACAAACATGGATAAAACCTGAATTTATTTATTGGGATTGGAGGATATATGAATAAAAGAAATCACCTATGCCCAAAACTGGAAAAGGAAACATCACCTACAAAAGAAGCTTCCTACATATGGAAGTCATATGACGTCCTGGAAGCGATAAGCTAACCAACTTTTAAAGACACCATCGGAGAATTTTTTTATAAAGATTGGGAATTTGTGATTAAATTTTTGAGAGAACAGTGGGGAGCATTAGCAGCTATACGTTTAAGACTTAGAATAGAAAAGTGTAGCAAAGGTTAGATAGGAACAAATTATTGGGAAATCATTGGATAAAAGATAAAAGATGGAAGAGAAACAGGAGAAGATTATTAAAGTCATAGTTGAAAAGATAGATAAGAAAAGAAAGGTTTCAAGAGGAATACAAATGTTTTATAAGGGCTATATAGAATGAAGTGTAGTAGCAAAGACATTGTATAGAAATTTATTGGGGGGACATAGAATCGTCTAAGGATAGAATAAATTGGAGTGAGGAAGTTGTAATTATGGTATTTTTGTGAGTTTTTTTTCTCTTTTCTCTTTATTATTTATATAGAAATTAAATAGAAAATAGAATCAAGGGTAGAAACATAAGTAGAAGTAGAATTAGGGTAGGAGAAAGAAAAGAGTTTAAAAGGAATGAGAAGAGTCTGATGTATTGAATCGAAGGGAAAAGTAAGTCGTTTCCCCCTTGGCCAGATAGCCTCACCAGAAGCACAAGCATACCAGGTAGTGTGTAACCTCTGGTAAACCTGTCTGAATGGTTATTATGTAAATATTGTAACCTTGCATATTGATTCTCATTCAAAATTCTTGTCCCTTCATTCATTTGCAAATGGTGTAAAATTAAAATTTTCCCCCTGGTCAAGAAGCTGCCAAGTTTCACAGCTTGTTAAAGACACTATGAACATCGACAAACCATATCTGCCTGTTTAATGAACAGCAATGAGACTTGATGGAGGTTGCTTTGCCTGTTCCTCTTCTGAATTAGCCTACAGCACCCAGCTTATTGGTAGTCTCTGTCCAGTACTTCTGAAATATAGCCTACAGCACCCAGCATTTCATTGGTAGTCTCTGTCCAAGTACTACCAGGGCTGACAAATCAAATGAGATTTGGTACCTTACGTATTAGTATAAACTCCTGAATGGAGTTGGCAGAGCTTGGAAAAAATCTCTTGAGAAGTGATGGAAGGTTGCATTAATTCCTATTTTGGGTAATGATTGGTGATAATTGGTTTGGCATTATCATTGCCAGTTAAGACCGGCGTTTTAGTGCGTGCTCGTCAGCACTAAACGGCGGCGGACCTTCCTATGGCGCCGCTTGTGAGGACGTCACGTGCGCGCGTTTCTAGATGGGGCGGCGTGGAGTGACGTCCTTCCTCTGCGCCAGGGCGCTTAGTGCACCCTGAACACGGAGCGGAAGGAGCTGCGCCCAGCGGAGCAGGAAGGAGCTGCGCCCTTCAGATGGCTGCGCCCGCGGACTAAAAGAGAAAGGGGCCAAGCGGTCCTTTCTCTTCTCCCCGCCGCCTCGGGGTGTCTTGGGGCTTGAAGCCCCAGGGACTCCTTTTCAGGTGGGGGAAGCGGCGTTTGTGCGGGGAAGGGGCGGGTCCAGACGCCCCACAATGGGCGGTCTATAACCCGCCATTGTGACAAACAAACGTCAGCCCAATCTTGGGTTTGTGTGACATCAATTTAACGGTTTTAGTTGTTTTCATTGTAACTTTCCTGGCTCATCATTGAATTAGCATGGTTTTTTTTTATAAAAAAAAACTGAAATATTAACTAAAAGTATTATTTAATATTTTTGAATAATGGCGTAACAAAAAAATTGGTTCAGAAAACTGATAATGGTAACTGACTCTGAGATGGGCAGACATGGAACTATGCCTGCACAACTAATGTTTCCAAAATTAGAGGGTTGTGTGCTCTTAGGTTGGATGAGGCGTGTGAAGCTAGGAGTGGCAACATTGCTGCTTCTCCCACTTACCAGAAATGGCTCTTTGGAAGCTGTCACAGTACTCCTATCCTTCAGGCATCACTACCTTGGAGAGCTCCTTCTGCCCTAGAGTGAGGGCAACTTATGGGAGGTAGGGTGGCACTTCCTTTGAAAGACTGCACATCCTTGCATACCTTCTCCAACAAACTTCGGGGCCATTTCGGATCCAGGGTAAATTTTTTTTAAATAACAGGAATATGGTAGATATTACTTCCCCCCAAAAAAAATTTACCTCTAGTAAGATAATTATCCCATGGGGTTCATGGTGAAAATCTTCTCTCATGTCCCCAGAGGTTTTTGGGGCAAAAAGGGAAAGGATGCGCTTGCCTATGCCTTTTCACTAGGCACGAAGGTAAGTGAAAGGGCAGCCCCTGCAACAAAGCAGAGGACTTTGACTGATGGTTTTCTTACTATGCCAGAGGCATTATGGAAAAATCTCATTCTGCATAGGAGGGATTTGTGGTGCTGCCTGTTCACAGAGCCACCACTCTTGAGTCTTCTGTCTCCTTTCAGACGGAAGTTACCATTCTTTCAGTGCATCACTGAGGTTGGTGTTACCTATGCAGGGGGTCCAACAGCCTTGCCCCTCACCCTGGCCACCATTTGCCTAGGGATGGCTGCTTGAGGCACTGTGGCCTGTGGAGTGCCTATTCAGAGACTGGCTACAGTGACTTTGAAGCATCCTTACCCTGTGGAAGGCCTTCGGAGTTTGGCAGCCGTGCCAGATGTTGAAGAACATCCACCCCCTGGAGTCTGCCTGGGTGCTCAGAAAGCAGCCATGCTGGATTCTGAAGGCATCGATTCCACCTCAGAACGGTTCAGAGTCTGTCACTGGTGGTTGGAGAGCAACCATGTCAGACCTTGAAGGCAGTGATCCACCTGAAAAGGCCTTCAGAGTGTAGCCACGGTTCTTGATGAACAGCAACGGTTGACCTGAAGGCACCGTCCCCTAGCGGCCACCACCACTGAGAAGGTGGCACTTCAGTCTTTGGGTGGGCCCATTTAGGATTCAGTGCAGCTACTGGATGAGCAGGCAATGCCCTTTCCTGCTTACCTAGTAGCTGCCCAAAAGTCCCTTTGCGTGTTACGCTTCACCACGGTAACATTCCCCTTGGGGGTGTCACCCTTGTGGCCTTCCCTCCTCCATCTCCTTAGTGATGCCTCTGCTTCTATGGGGGTGGAATGACTGCTCCCGCTGTACCCTCCTCCTGGGTTTGGCAAGAGGCATGGGCATTGGTGCAAGTCCTCCATTGTGTGGGTGATGGGGGTAGAAACCATTCATGCTTGCCATATTGTTGTCCCACTCTTCTGGGAAGGGGAATATGTAGTGGCGACTTCTTCAAGATCTGCTGCACTGGCGACTACTTTCAGGACAGCAACCTTTCCTGGTGGGGGATTTGGGTTATGCTATTGCATCCGCACTCCTCTTTCTTCTTTCTCCTCCTTTGGCTGATTCTGTGGGGTGTCAGCACTGCATGATTATAGGTGCTGTTGCTTACTTCCTGCTTCAGGGCAGCGGAGATCTTGAGCCAATTCTCTTCTGATGTAACTATGTGATTCCTGCCAGGAGACACTTCTGTGGCTGATGTTGTTATTCAGAAGATGACAAATTGATGGAATGGGGGAGATGGGCTTGACTGATCATTAGGCTTGCCAGGTTTCTACTACATTTTGGAGCAGTTCTTTAATAGCTCTGTGCTGCCTGGCAGATATCAGCAGTACTAATGTTTCTCTTCATCCTGTGAAAAGCTTAACTGTCAATTTTAACAGATCAAGAAGGTAGTAAATGTGGAAAAGACGCCAATCCTCCCCATCCCCTGTCATTTGGCTTAATTTAAAATGGGCACATTGGATTTCTCTTAGTCCACTTCCTCTGGGTTATTGGGAACATAGTGTTGGCAAATGTGTCTATCTCAGGCCCAATCTGCATAAACTGTAGATCACCCTAGGTTATGCCACTTGTTGAGGTGTGTAGTGGGTGTAGGAATGTAAAGAATAGTCCCCATTTGTTCATGCTCAATAAGAAGGCTCTCTTGATCTCTTGAGATTAGCCTGCTGAGAAACCACCAACCTCTTGTGGCGTTCTTGCCTCCAGCAAGGAATGAGACAAGAGGGCTTTTGTTTTTCATTGAGTTTCTGTAATTTCTAAAATCATGTTTGCGCACATCTTTCTCTCCCCCCCCCCCCCCTTTGGGAAAGCATGACCACTCACAGCGGGCCAGAAGGATGGGCTGTCTATGCCAAAGTAGCTCCGTGTACAAGGAAGAAGCACCAGTTTCTGATATGCAATTTTCACAATTGGGGATGGGGTCTTGTGAAAACTCTCATTAAACTAGCTTTGGGGAGTTCCATTTCTTGCACACAGAGATCAGAACTAGGGTTTACACTCATGCCATGCATATTTTTTAACCCTTCACTATGAAACATACAATAGTGGCTTCAGTGTCCATGGGGTGATGAATCAAGTTTTAATCTTGAACTCGAAAGGAGCTATCCAATGTGCTGAACCTTATTTTAAATAGGTTTTAGCACTTTGGTTGGCTCTTTTTAATTTCAGGGTAAAGCCCTGAATAGTTTCTCACCCCACTGACATGGAAGCCCACACACCACCACTAAATGTCATGCTTTACTATATCAATTGCTGTTTCTGTAAAACGGGCTTCACTGTAAATTCACTGGTTGTCATTGGCCAATTGTTCTAGGGTTCATGGCTGTCAACTTGTTCAATGCCCATACCTCTTATCACCCAGACAAGGAGGACAGGAATCATGACCTAATCCTTTTATGCAAATCTCCATTTTCCTGGGTTTGTTTTTATTTTAAAAAAAATATATTACAAACCAGACATGTTTTGCTACACTACTATCATTCCACGGGCCCTTACTTTGGCCTAATGATGGAACTGACGCCTAGTGATCGCTTGGAGCTACAGATTCCCCAGACCTGTATACTCCTGAGTGAATCCAGGAAAGAAAACAAGATCTCTAAGGCTATTTGTAGAGTTGGCTATCACTTAATGAAGCAGGCCAGTTACTGAGATTTTGCAAACCCTGTGGAGCGGGAACACTGGAGATAATCATTCTATATTTTTTGGTGTAGTGGATGCTTTAGTCTGCATTAACAGTATGCTGTCTAGATTGAGGAAGTAATGTACTACTCTATTCTGCTGTGGTTAGACCTCACTTGGGATACTGTATACATTTCTGGGTACACAGTTCAACAGATATATTTACAAATTGGAGTGTGTCAGAGGGGGGTGTCAGAGGGGGGGGTGAAAAGGTCTGGGGCCATGCCCTATGAGCAGCAGTTTAGGGAGGCTGGGTATGTTTAGTATGTGAAGAGAAGTTAAGAAGTAATATTGTTAGTCATGTTTAAAAAGTAAAGGGATTCACACTGATGATGGAACAAACTTCTTTTTGATGCTTCACAGACTAGAACCATGGAGCAATGATTTGAATTCAGGAAAAGAATCCACTTAAACATTAGGAAGATTTTTTTTTAATGGTAATTGCTGTCCGACAGTGGAGTGTGGTGGAGTCCTCTTTTTGAAGGTCTTTAAACGAGGTGGGATGGCCAATCTGTCGAAAGTGCTTTGATGTTGTGTTCCTGCATGGCAGGAGTTGGACTGGTGGCCCTTGTGTCTCTTCCAACTCCAGGATCTTTATCAGGCTTTTTAGATAGGGTTTACAAGGCATGTTGTGGCCAGTCACCTATTGCACAGTGATCCACCCACTATTCTCTCCTCTTTACTTGCTTAAATTGTGTGGGTGGTGAAAGGGGCATGAATTGTCCGGGCCCATAATAAGCTAGGGCCCACATCTAACTTTACAACAGACTTCATCTAACAGCTCCTGTTTGCCAAACCATTTGGGACACTGGAAGCCAGAACTAGAGTCACAGACCATGAACAGGGAGGCAGGAGGATTCATCTCCAAATGGCATGAGAACTGCAAAACGGGACACTTGCTTCCTATGAAGTTGCCTTCTTGTGCCATTAAACACAAGTACATGTTGTGCTTGCAATAGTTTTCATATTTACAGAAGTGTCAGTGGTAATGTCTGAGGAAAATAATTTGCCCTCCCTCTGCAAATTCTGCAATAGGCAAAAAATTAACAGAACCTGCCTGCCAATAATGAACCCCACAACTTAAAAAAATAGGCCCGGTCCCTGATCAAAATGTTGAGGTTGCTGATGCATGCTTTTATTAGATTGCTTTTAATTTAATTTGCTTTTTAATTAGAAAACTGCCTAAACTTGTGAGGCCACTCCTACCTTCCATTTCGGTATCTTGCACGTTGGCTTTTTCTCTGAACAATATGGTACAAGTCCATAATGTAAGCCTGATTTACGTCTGTTTGTTCCAATTTATTCAAGCTTTTGCGTTGTAATACAAAGCCAGAAAAAAAAGGTACAAATGGGATGAAACATTTTGTTGGCTTTGACCTTTTTATAGTAGCAGAGCTGAGTTTCTTGTCATCTAATATGAAGCAGCTAATGCCATGGGTATCCTATCAACATTTCATTCCACTTAAACTAAATGGGGGCTTACTCTGAGGAGGCCAAGACTGTCGCCAGGGGATGGTATAGGAGCGTCTTGAACCTTAACTAGGCAGCAGTCATGCTGTGCATGTTAAGTGATTGAGATTAAATTTTGTGTATCTATCCACTGGTACCTATTTATGTAGCACCTTTGGGATCTTTAGGCCAAACCAGTTTATTAAATTTTCCAATGAGCCACTTTACTTTAACCTGTCATTATATCTCAAGAAAGCTCCCCACGCTTTAATCCATTGCTGGGTGGAATTTAGTGCATTTGGTTTTGCAACATATGATCAAGACAAAATATGGGTTCTGTTGTTTGAGGGCGGGGGGTTCATGATGGGTATTGAGCCCACTGTGTAGCAGGAACCTGGGTCTGACTGTATCCCACAAAAACAGCCTAACAAGGGATGGATGCACCTAAACTCTTTACTGACAATAATAATTTAACAGCTCATTTCCCAAATCCATGGTGCCATAATGGGCATGTATCTCCAAATGGAACATCTTTGAAAACCAAGGAGTCAAACTTGGTGGCAGATCCCCTGTTACCCATGAGAAGGAATAATAATGCTGTGTGACCCTCGAAATGGCATCATCTTTTGGTCGGTTTCCACGCAATGTCCCACCTTAGGTGTACTACAATCTGTTTGCTTGTTCCATGTGCAATTGTGTTGCAAAGTCTGCCCAAGAACATATCAGAAATTGTATGGTTTACTAGGTCTTTCAAGAGATTTCCTTTGAAAAAACCTCACAAATTTTACTGTATGTTTGGATTCCTCCATTCCCTGGCAAACCAGTTTGCATGTGGACTTTTGGAGGGGTAAGACAGCTTTGTCACATGAGATTCAGTGATCGCTGGTGGTGTGCTATAAGCTTGAGTCATAAGGCCCAGAGGGGAAATAGAGATGGTATCTGGAGCACAGTATGTAATATACTGGAGTTAATTTCATGAGAGGATGCCATTGTCACAGTAAAAATGAGCCGATATTGACTTACTGGCTTGCATAGTCAAAGTTTACATCCATTGCTTCTTACCATATGAACCAGTTTTTGTCTTAGAGTTTCAGAATTGGCTTTTTAGACACTATTTTTTCAGTGTCCCCATCTCTTAAACTTGATGTGTAAGTGTGCTTTCAGTGGAAAAAACCGGGTTGTTCCTTGTTAGGTGTGATTGACGGGAACTACAAGAACTTTGTAGTCTCCACACATGACTTTTTCTGGACATGTTTAGAGAACTTTTCTGGGGAAATCATGATGATATTTGCTTTGTCTTCCACCTTCCTGCCACATTGCTGCCCTGGCCTTGTTCTCCCGTATATATGCCATATGACGTTTCAGTTAGCAACGTACGGACATGTAACATGTCACCAGATTATTATTTTTGCTTTTTTATTGAACCCTGGTTAATGCAAAACTGCCTCTAGCAGCAATTCGACGTTGTGATCTCTAAGAACACAGGCAACAAGAGCAGATGGATGGCCAATCCCCTCCAGTTAAAAGACAAAAACAGAGAGAACTAGCAGGGAAGGGGGATTGACCACAGAGAATCCAACAGAGCCTGAATATAGATGGCACTGAACTGACCCATTATATCTGGACATGGGCGCCGAGGAAGGATGAGGTAGATGGCTGGGGTGACACTGGACTGAATGGTCTGCAGGCAACTGCGCTGATACTACACAGTAGCAATTTATCCAGCACCTCTGTTACTGAAAAGAGCCGCAAAGACCTAAATAAATCAAACCATTGCTTATTGCTTCATATTAGGATTATAGTTCTTTAGTTTACGTACCTTATGCTTCCACTGTGCGTTCTTTGTAATTCCATTACAGTACCATTTCTCCAGACCAATAAATTTATTCTTTTGAAAGGAAAAAAAAAAATATGAAGATACATTACAGTTTTTGAAGGGGGGCGGGAAGGTATCACCAGACCATTTTTTGACTATATCTTAAATAGGGACTTTCTTAGCTCTCTCTTAAGTGCTCAATATAAATACAAAAGAACATTATGTTATTTACACGTGTTATAAACTGAAACAGAACTCATAAAGACAAGAAATGGTTGTGGGGAAACATCCAGTATGTACAGATGTATTTACAAAAAGAATAGATGCTTAAAATGAGATGTGGCCCTTTGTTGCCTGCGTTTCTCTGCAGCATTTTATAGAAGGGTGATCGTTGGGTGTCCAAGTGGCCGATGGAAACGGAGCCCCTGCTGAAGAAGGTGAGAGCAGACTTGGCTTACAGCTCCCAATAAAAGATTGTACCATTTTGCCAGGCATCAGTGAAGCTTGCTGAATGCTCAGCCCTTCTTTATTTGCATTGATGCAGGCATGGAGAAAATATGGATATGGTGCTTTAAGATGAAACACTAAAAGAAGGAGAACATACAATCAGTTGTCCGTCTGATAGTGAGATGGTTTTGGGTACATACCATGAGAATACGACAGATTGCAGCTGGTAGTAATTTACATCATAGAAAATTCCAATGCACTGCAGCAGTCCCAGAGCTGGGTCTGCCATAGAAACTCACATTTTGGCCTTTGGCAGTATAGAATTGTTTTTCACTGCCAGACTATTTATTAGGAGATGCAATAGCATCTGAGCCCAACTGACACAGGAGAGCATCAACTACGTTCAGAACCACCGTTCTTGGTTTTGACTGCCATTTCACTCAGGATACACCTTTTTTTTAAAGCAAATACTATTGGGAGGGAGAATAAGAAGACTACACTTATAAATTTGGATGAAACAGCTTGAATGATAAAAGTGCTGCCCTGAAGTATTTTTTCATTTTTCATATATAATATAATAATATATCTAATAATAATAATATAATAATAATAATAATCACTTTTACTTTCATTTATGGGATGAGAACCATTTAGGGTTTGGTGGGTTTTGAAGCTGGTCAGAAGCTTGAAATCTATGCAAAGCTGGGGATAGCCTGGCAAATGGAAACACTGAAATATCTCATACCATCTGCTGAAGTGCTCTGATGCCATCTCTTTTCAAACTGTCAGACTCAATGTTCTGTAATGGTATGATGTTTCTTACCATTCAACTGCCAACCTTACCATATATTTTGTGTATAGAGAGCATGGAGTATAAATTCTTTATTTCCTGGTATTCCTTATATCCTTCACATAATTTATCCCAAGTTCTTTGATTCATGCGAGTGGCAGAATCATCCAAGCCTAGACCACACTTTTCTTTCCTATTTTCTAAAATGAAGTAAATAAATGAGAACTATGGAAAGCTCACCTGGAAAGCTGAAGTGTTGGAGTCTTGGCAGGAAAATAAGCTGTTTTTGCTATATGTTTTTAGATTACATATTATTATATGAAGGACCTTATTTATCTTTTCCTCTTTCCCATTTTGTACATTCAGTTTTCTTCTTCCGTCAGAGGAACTAAGCTGTTTCCATGAAATTCCTCTACCTCTCTCCCTTTGACTCCCCACTAAAACAATCATGGCTGCATCATAGCAGAAACATCACAGGTTGCCTCACAATCACCACATCCAAATGGGGTGAACATGGGGGTGGGAGGAAACTAGGGTTCATTATAATCACCACATTGTAGTGTTGTAGAAGGCAAACTGGGTTCCCTCATAATCCCCACATCCACATACAGCAAATAAATAGAGGCAGTCAGCCTCCTTGGGAACAGTGAGGCAGAAAGGGGACAGATATCACAACTGCCCCAGCAGTGAGGGCAATCTCATGTTGTACCCAGGGACTAGTGTGAATGGAAGATCATTGACAGATTTCCCTGTCAATGAAAGAGATGCCCTCACTGCGTTTCAGGGACACAGTAACTATGGGTCAGAGGCATCATTGTCTGATAAGTATCATAAAAATCCACATTTTTCTGCCTGTAATCATGTTTAGAAGCCCCATGTAATCATCTTGTTGGTCTCTAACAATAAAACCAGATGTATATACAATTATATATATATATTACTCTCTCTCTCTCTCTCTCTCTCTCTCTCTCTCTCAGAGGAATACATGGGAGAGCATACTCCAGTCCTCTCCTCTCCCACCTCAACTCCCTAATTAATGTTGATCAGAGTTACTTCAGTAATTTACACATCAGCTCATAGTGGTCTCTCAGGAACTCTGGGCTTCCTCAAAAGCTTCTATGTGAGTCTTCTATTGGAAGATATATAAACAAGTTCACCTGGAAGACAGACTGTTGGCATTCCTCTCCAGTAATGCACGACTCAAGGGGCATGTTGTGTGACACCAAGAACACATACTTTCAGTTCTTGCAGAGTAATACTTCAGCCGCATAGTCTTGAGCAGCCAGCACTACAGGTCTGAACCCAGGAGAGGGTAGAACCAGCTCTCTCTCCTTCACAGTTATCCTCCAAAAAGTTGAGGAAGCAGAAGGTAGGACTGGCCCAAAATATATTACTCCTTAGGATGAAGGACACGATGGTACCTTCTCACCTCACAGAAGCTGAGTAGGCTGTCAACAGCAGTCTAGCCAGCTCCAACACTGTTCAAGGTAACAGGGCAGCTTAAGGAAATATTACAGGCCTGGGTTTGCAAGACCTGAGCAGGATTGTTGATAGCAGGGTGATCTGGCAGTCTCTCATTCATAGGGTCATCATAAGTTGAAGTCCAACATGATGGCACCTAACAACAACAAATGTGGCCAACACAGCTCTGTCTTCTAGTACAGAGGGTTTGCTGCTCAAGAGGAATGGCTATGGGAATGTTGTTGTTGCCCTGAGCATCTGCTATTTGGGGTGGTTGCCTCACTCTGCTAAAGACAGGGCTGGAACTGACAAGAGACAAGGGTTACAAATCACACAGAAAGGAGAAGAATAGAAGAAATGAAAGTAACAAAGGATGAGTGTGAACAAGTGTAGCTGTTGCCAGCAACAATAATTAGGCACAAGGCGGCTTACAACAAGTCAAATAGAATAAAACAAATGTAAGAGCATACACATTAAACAATGCAAAACATGGACTAACATGTACACAACTATTGTTGTGATTTGTATTTGTATATTGTATATTGTATTGGGTTGTAATCCCGTCTCGATCCACTTGGGAGAGGCGGGAAAATACAAATAAAATGTATTATTATTGTTGTTGTTGTTGTTGTTGTTGTTATTATATTAAAAACACAGTAAAATTAATATTATAAATTCAGACAAGATTAAACTGAAAGTACCTAGGGAAGGAGTTTCCAAGTACAGGGAGCAAAAAAGGAAGAGTAGGAGGGGGTATTTAAAAGTTTTTTTTCCCTTTCAATTAGACCTATAAGCTTTACTGAAAACATCTGGAGGTTTCCATAGATGTGAGGAAAAGGCATGATGCTGCCAGTACCATCCCAAGACATTTTGCTGCCTAAGGTAGAGTAGCAAATAGTCTTCCACTCATTTGAATCAGGATAAACATTACGCCGAGCCAGTCAAATTATGTGGATACTTAAAGCAGAAAGCCCCAATAGCTCCTATCCCCCCTAGCTTCCAATAAATTAAACAGCTAAACACTTATCACCCTTTCATGCCACCTTCAAATCTGCTAACTGAGATCTGACTTAACCTGCCTAATGGTAGAGCACATTTCTAGATCTTGTTGCTTCTTGGCATATGGAGTTTCATCCAGTTTATGAAACAGCTCTTTCCAGAGTTCTACTTGTATTGCCTCTTCTGCTCCTTCAGTTCTGACAACATGCTATCAAGTTTCCAAATCATAAATGTGTCACAAAACCTCCACTTCAATAGAATTCAATTTTTCATGGACAATAAATTATTCATGCCCTAATGTGCTCTCTTAGTAGTTGTTTGCATTTTAAGAGTCTTGTGGCTTTCTTTTCTTCCAGAGCAATAACTCTGCCATTTTGGCTGAGTTGGGGAGCGGGGGAGGCAGGCATCTAATTTCTTCTTTCCGGATGTCTTTGTCCAAGTTTACCACAAGGCTTTCACTTGAGTAACCATTTACACTACATCCAAGAGCTTGGTCGATATTCTTGAAAAGGTCCTTCGAGAAAGACCTTGTGTTGTTACAAATGCTCAGGTTCATAACGGGAATAAAGCACATGTTTTCTTACAGAGGCCTATTTAACTATAGCTCCGTGTGGCACTGAATTGTGGAAGTTAGAATTGTGACAAAGACTGTGCTGATGAAAATTAACCAGATTGTGATTTGCATCCAACCCCAGCATCCTACCCCAAAATAAGATTTGCTTTACTGGTTCAAAATAAGGGTAATTTTAGACAAGTCTAGTCATTCAGTTTCTCCAAAAAGGAAAATGGCCCTGATTACAGAAGATAGAACAGGAAGGCATGGGGAAGATACAAAGATGTTGCAGAAAAGTAGTTTTATTTTTAGGAAGCTGCACAATGTACAGTGTGTTGCATTCTCAGTTCCTCTTTAAAGTGTGATGTAATATAATGTATTCAGATGTTATATTATAATGTAATACAATATATTCAAATTTAATTAAACATTGATCAGAATGGAGTCTGCAGTCAAGAAATAAGAAGAAGAAGACTCGGAATGGGAAAGGCAGCAAGTGAAAGAACTAGGCAAGATCCTAAAATGTAATCAATCAAATTTTATTGCTTTTGACCAAAGGTCATTGCACAGCACAACAATACATATAACATATAACAGTATAGCAATACATGTAAATTATATCTATAATGTGGGTACCTCGTATCTGGTACAGAGATCCTAAAATGTAAAGTTTTACAACTGAACATCAGAGTTAGAATTGTCCAACTGTATATTCCAAGTCACGATGTAAAAATGCAAGAGCTGGACAGTGAAGAAAGTGAATAGGAAGAAAATTGACTCATTTGAGATGTTGTGCTGAGGATACCTTGGACCGCCAAAAAGACAAACAAATGGGTCCTAGAACAGATCAGTCCTGGAAAGCCATGATAACAAAACTGAGGCTGTCATATTTTGACAACATCATGAGAAGGCATGACTCATTTTAAAAAAAGGCAATAATATTACGGAAGACATAAGGTAGTAGAAAGAGAGAAAGACCACATGCCAGATGGATAGACTCAATCAGGGGAGGTCACAGGCCTGAATGTGCAGGACCTAAGCAGAGTAGTGGAGAATAGGAGGAATTGGAGATGTCTCATTCACAGGGTTGCCATGAGTTGAGGTTGACTTGAAGTCAGTTAACAACAACAATATAATGTATCTGCTTTCATGTCAGCTGTTGAGTTATGGTGACACCATGAATTTTATAGGGTTTTCCAAGACAAGAGAAACTCAGAGGTGGTTTGCCATTGCCTTCCTCCAAAATATAGCCTACAGCCCCTGGTATTTCTTGGCCATCCCTATCCAACCAGGCCTGGCCTTGCTTAGCTTATAAGATTTTATGGGATCTGGTGCCTTCAGGGCATAGCTATATTTTCAAAATGGAACTGTAATGACAGTTAACTAGTGGAGAAGCTTGGAACTATAAATGTGTCCAATTTCTTTTAAACCTGTCTAAGCTATACTGAGGCAATGAGTGGTACTCCTGGAGATAAGCAAGCCCATTGACAGAAGTTAGATCCTCAATAAAAATAGCACAGGGCACACCTGGAATTCTGAATTTACCTCTGCTTAGTAGTAGACTATTGCTTCCATGTGGAAGAGGAGGGAAGTGAATCTGCTCTGGGTTTCAGCTCAGTCTTTAAAGGAGATGTTCAAGATACTGAACTCAATCCCCAAAACAGATTCACCACATTGGATAACTCTTTAAAGTTTTGAGTAAAAGTTTGGATCATTGGATCTAGTCAGGCTTGGCACTTGTGGTGGGCAAAGTATGGTCCCGGAGCATCCCAAAGCCCCCAGACACCATTCAAAATAAAAATAAATTAATAAATACATAAGCAAATAGGTAAACAAACACAAATAAAAAATCTGGGCAATTTTTTCACCTAAACCGTTCCCCAAACAGTTGCAATAGTGACATCACTCACTTCCTGTATCAAATTTGGCCAATTTGGTCTGGAATTTGGGGAGTTCTGGCTTACACAATATGTGGGGGATGGGGGAACAAAATTGTTGTTTTGCAGAGAAGTCAAGGGTTTAAAAACTACCTAGTTTTTATTTTATTTTAAAAAAACATATTAACAGAGTCTGGAGCTTTCGGTGTGCTGTTTCACCCTGGAGGGGTGGTGAAAATTGGTCCCTGGCCATGTGTAGTTGTCCACCCTTGGTCTATACAGTTATTTATTTGTCAGGGATGTTTCTAGGACTTACAATGTCCTAATGTTCGCATTGATCACGCCTGGCCTTGATGAGATCAATACCTTGCCAAGGTCAAATGTCTAGCCTTCGTTCAATAAATAAATTGTTGGCAGGCAGCCCGTCCAGATAGCTACGTCACTTTCCCAAACTTCCCCTGCCAGATGGCCAGTCTTGGAATGTTGCCCAAGATGATCCTGAGCATGTAGCTAACTTCCTAGGAAAGTACAAGAAACATAAAGGATCCTGCTGCTGTTGTGTGCTTTCAAGTAGTTTCTGACTTAGGAGTCACAGGGTGTTCTTGGCAAGATCTGTTCAGTGGGGGTTGTCCTTGCTCTTTCTTAGAAGCTGAGAGAATATGACTTGCCCAAAATCATTCAGTGGGTTTCCATGCCCAAGCTGGATTCAAACCCTGTTATCCAGGAATCCTAGTCCAGCACTCAAATTACTACACCACTGTAGTTCTCTATAAAGATCCAAATTTATTTAAAAGGACATTTGTGGATGAGAGATATGACTAATGCATGCTGCTTCACTCATCTTCCACATTTCTATTCCTGTCAGGGGTTGGTGCTGTGTGATGTTTCACCCCAGGCAGCCTGGGTTGGCTATCGTATTTGATGGGGTTAAACAATTTGTTGTTGTTGTGTGCCTCCATGTCATGTTTGACTTATGGCAACCCTAAAGAACCTATCATAGGGTTTTCTTGGCAGGTTTCTTCAGAGGGGGGTTTCCATTGCCATCCACTAAGGCTGAGACAGTGTGATTTGCCCTAGATCACCCAATGGGTTTTTATGCTTGAGCAGAGAATCTATCCCTGATCTCCAGAGTCCTAGACCAATGCTCAAACCACTGTGCCATGCTGAAACTTCATGCCCACTTTGTAAGTGGCCTTCTTGGAAGCACATGCCTAGTCACCATTGTCCAGAGAATACTGACCTAAATAAACTCTGGCTTAAACAGTTTAGGAAAACTTAAGTCCAAAGCCAGTGGCAAAGCTGGTGGCACAGGGATTCTGTGAGTTGCTGTGGAAAAAAGTAATTTCCCCAAACTCTGGCTCTAACCCAGTAGGCATCTTACTTTGTCCCTATACAGAAAAACATAAGTTCCAGACTTTGGCGCATTACAGACCACCCAAAACAGGCGGTCTCGTGCTGCTGCTGGTTGCATCGCAGAGGAACCCCAGCATCCAAACCGCGCGGCTTGTCCCCGCTGCAAATAAGAAGTGCCAAAATGGCGCTTCTCTTTGTTGCGCAGTTATGATGCCGCAAGGCACAAATGGTGCATCTGCGGCATCATATGCACCGCGCGACATGTGGACGTAGAGCATCCGCTATGTCAAGATGGTGGCCCCCATGTGGAACAGGCGCTGCCATTTTGTACGGACTCGGTCCGTATTAGGGTTAGGGGCATCCAGAAGGGATGCCCCTTTCTAACCCTAGTACGGACCCAGTCTGTACTTTATGCCCGTTTGTAACGGTCCTTTGTAAAATGTATTTATTCACTCATTTATTTTTCTACTTAGCTTGTCAGTATTTCAAAATTTGGCACCAGGACTAAAAACTTATAGGACAGATGGCATGAAGACAGATATTCTTGGTATTCTTTAAAAGGTATAATTTTTTTAGAAGAGCCAACTGAAATGAATAAATAAAAGCTCATTGTTCTCAGTAAAAGCAACATATGAGCACTCTTGGCTTATTTGTCTCAGAGAATGACAAGAGAGAAAGCAGGACAGATGACCTTTTAACTGAACCAAATTTGGTTATCCTGAGGTTATTCAAATGTCTGGCCTTCATGGACATCTTCAAGAGGAGCAAAACAATAATATCTCCAAATTGAAGTTGACATGCTGTCTGGAGATGTGGGGTGTGGTTTCATCAGCAAGCAGATTGCACTCACTTTTTCAGTTTCTGCTTTTCCACAATCCCAGGAAATCCCATGAGTATCTCAACCATGTCAGTGGTGTGTGATGAGAGTGAAGAAACTGAAAGCCAGTCTAGATAAGCTGGAGGTCCAAGTGAACTGGAAGCTGATGGCTCTCCCTTTCCGAAAGGAATTCTACTCCCACCTAAATTATCAGGAGCACACTTGTGAGGGAAGGTGAGATTTTAAACCCAGAGCCACCTCTGGATTTGGAAGCTGTGGGCACAGACAGTAATCTTTTTTAAAGACATAGCTGTGTTAGTCTGAAAAATAAGTATGCAAAGGGATCTTGTTGACTTTTGTAGACCTTTGAGAGTAACTGAAAGAAAAAAGTTGGTAGCATGATCTTTTGTAGACTTCATCCTGCTTCCTCAGATGCATGTTTGGAAATAGGCTTAAGTCTACGAAAGCTCATGTTACCAATTTCTTTCCTTCAGTTAGTCTCAAAGGTGCTACAAGACCCCTTTGCACAGTCATTATTTTTGTAAGAGAAAAGTATATTGGCATTTTCTCAACAGCTTGTTAAAAGAATATTTAAGAAGTTTGGGAAAGAAGGTGTAGCACAAGCTTTCATAGGCTTGGTCTACTTCCTCAGATTTGTCTGAGGATTCATCATAGATTCATCTGAGGAAGTAGACCAAATTCACAAATAAATCAATCAATAAATTATTATGGCTACAGACCAGCTTATAAATCAGTTTAACCACAAGATACATAAAATATATGAGATACAGTCAAGTAGTGTAAAAACAGTAATTATAATAGATACATAAAATTCCCGCTTAATAATAGTGATGCAAAGTTAATGGAACAGTCCTATATACAGATCAGGTGCATTATCGAGAACCTTATATAGTCTAGTTTCCTTGTCATTTATTTAAGTGCCTAATTATTTATCACCGTTCTCTACTGCTGATTTGTCATCTGCTTGCAAGTCATAATGGCAGATGCACAAAATCTAGCAACCTGGATCCTGGTCAGCAAGCAAAAAGGAAAGATAAAATGCTTCCAACTTGCCTGGGATTTTTGGAGAAAGCTTATATTACTACCTCTTTTGCCCAGTTAGTCTCAAAGGTGCTACAAAGTCCCTTTGCCTACTGATATGTTCTGAATTCTAAGAAGTTACGATTTAGCTGCAGATCCAACAACTCTCTCTTCTGGATGACATCAACAGTTTGTGGCCTATCTGGGGTGCCACTTGAAACTTGAAATAGGTCTGCTTCCTCGTCCCTATCTCTTTAAACTGAGGGACTGGCCCATTTATCTAGAAAACAAAGTTGTAAGGCTGAGAAAGGAACCAAACAAAACAAATGATTGACCTATAATAAAGAAGCCTGCATTGCAGACACCTCAGTTTGTTTCTTCCCAACTACAGTCCTTAAAACCAAGTTTTCCCAGTGCAAACAGGGGTAAAAGTTCTGTGAGGCCTCTTTTCTTCCAGTTCATTCCTGTGTGCAAACCAAAATGGCACCTCAGCATCTGAAATTCCAGAAGTAAGCGATATGGTTTGACCAATCCTCATATTTCAATGAGGAGTGAATTATGGAACCCATTATTTGTGTTTCAACTTGAATGGGAGCAGAGCTCCAAAAAATTACTACAGGTACCAAAATCTCCCAGCCAACATAGCCACTGACCATACTGGCTGGGGGATTTTGAAAACTGCAAACCAATAACGGAACTTTTCTGAACTCTGAACCAATGTTAATGACCATCACCACTCCCTTTTAAAATGAGTTGATGGCCAAAGCACTTAGAGATGAGTCACAGAATAGGACTAGTCTCTCCAGTAGCTCAGGCCAAAGAGAGTGGGAAGTTTTTGGCAACCCTGCTAAGCCGTGAACCAGCCTCAGGTGGGAGAATGGAAAAGACAGCTAGATGGGAAGGCTGGCCAAGGTTGTATGTTGCATGTGGTCTAGATTAACAAAGAACAGGAGAGAATAGCCAGAGTAGAGGAAAGCATGCACTGGGGACAACCCTGAAGAATCTTTGGCTGGAACATGAAAGTGTGTTGTAAATTCTCTCCCATGTTGCTCTAGTCTGTAGGCCAGAATAAGGATATTGGGTAGCAAGGACATTCTTCTTTGCTGAGTCCAGGGAGCCGATGGTGACCCCCATCACTTACTCATATGGAATTAAGAGAAACAAAAGAATGTTTTCTTTTTCTGAAAAGAAATGAGCAAGGATGAAGCCTGTGAGGGGTTCCTCAAAGCTGCAAATATATTCAAAGCCACATGCTGTTTACTCCCCACTGTAATATGTTTCAGGGTGTAATTTATTTTACATTTTTTATTCAAAATTAAATGACAACAACAAAAACATAAGCACACAAATGGCCAAAACAAACAATAAGACACGCACAAACAACATCCCCTTTCCCACCTGGGAGAACTTGGTTTTAAGGACTGTAGTTGGGAAGAAACGAACTGTGATATCTGCAATGCTGGCTTCTTTATCATAGGTCAATCATTTGTTTGCTTCCTTTCTCAGCCTTTGGGTCTGTATATTTTAACACCCTTAAAAATACAAACAAGAGACATCCTGCCCATTCTCAAACTGATTTCCTAAATAATATCATTTCTTTATTTTTTTATTTTCCTCTTTTAACTTAATTATTTACCATATTATCCATCCACATTCCTTTCATTAACAGATCTATACATGCAAGGAAAAAAGTCAAAAAAAAGAATTACTTTACTTTTCCAGACCAATGCATAAATGTTGGAATTCCTTGCAAGAATGAACCTTGTTGCCATTACTAAATAGCTTATCAAGTTTCTGTACTTTATTTCTTTTTTATCCTCTAAGTTTTCATATTTAGTACAGTAAATATAATTCTGGTCTCAAGCCAATTGTGAACCCCATTTTTGTTCCTATTATCTTATTAATGTTAAGCCAGTATTTCTTTACTCTTTTATGTCAACCTCAACTCAAGGTGACCTTGTGGATGAGACATCTCCAAGAGACATCTACTGCTCTACTTAAGTTTTGCAGACTCATGCCCATGAACTCCCTAACTGAATCTAGACATCTGTTGTGCAGTCTTTCTTCTACCCATAACCTTTCCTAGTATGATTGTGTTTTCTAATGAGCCATGCTTTCTCATGATGGGGCCAAAGTACGACAACCTCAATTTCAGGCTTTTCTGTTCAAGGACCAATATGTTTGTCTTTATTGCTGTCCACACTATCCTCAGCACTCTTCCCCAGCACCACACCTCAAATGAGTTAATTTTCTTTTTATCCCCTTTTTTCACTGTCCAGCTCACACATCTGTACATAGTGATGGGGAAAACCATGGTTTGGATGATTCTAACTTTAGTGCTCAGTTGTATATCTTAACTCTTTAGGATCTTCTCTAGCTACCCTTCCCATTCCTAGTCTTCTTCTTCTCTCTTGACTGCAGTCTCTGTTCTGTACGTTTGATCCAAGGTATGAGAAATCTTTAAATTATTTCAATTTCCTCATTGTCTAATTTGAATTGAATTGAACCCGCCTAGATCCTTTTGGAGAGGCTGGATATAATAATAATAATAATAATAATAATAATAATAATAATTATTATTATTAATGTAGGTCCTCCATGGTCATTAGTTTTCTTTATGTTCAACAACAAACCTGCCTTCTCCCTTTCTTCCTTGGCCTTCCACAGTAATTGTTTCAAATCCATTGTTTTTCCACTAATAATATTGTGTCATCCGCATATCTTACATCATTGATGTTCCTTCCTCCTGACTTCACTCTTCCTTCTTCTAAGTCTAACCCTACTCTTCATATGATTTTTTTCTGTGTACAAATTAAACAAGTATAGTGATAATATGCTGCCTTGTCTCACTCCTTTGCCAACTGAGAACTGTTCTGTTTCTCCATATTCTGTTCTGACAGTGGTTTCTTGTCCTGAGTATAGCAGTTTCAACAGAACTGTCAAGTGTATTCATACGCCCATATTTTGAGAGCATTCCATGGCTTTTCCTGATCGATGTAGTACTTGGTTCAGTTGTTAGATTGTGTGCTGTGCCTAATGCCATGTTATGGATTATGAAATTACAGTGAGGTAAACAAGAGGAATGAATTTGGCAATACAAATTAACGCCACTCAAAGTGGTGGTCCATGAACTAGTGGTGGTCCACAAGCTGTAAATCACTGGCCTGTGCCGAATTTCCAGGAAAGAAAGTGCTGTAGCCAATGGGTTCAAATTTGGTGCTGGTCCATGGAACATTGAAAGGAAACCTGCTGGTCCTCCACATCAGATAGAGTAAGAAGCACTGTCATAGAATAGCAGTAAGTATAATTCTGCTGTGTTTTTTCAAAGTAACAGAAGGGTAAGTATTTCGGTTACTTTTGAGCAACATGAAAAATAATGATTTTTTTTAAAAAAAAAATAGCAACTCTAATAGGCACTGGCATTAGTTGGAACTTTTAACTGTAATAGCAAATTGCTTTTTTAAAAGTAACTTTCCAACCTCTGTGGAGACTGCAAATGTGGCAGTTGAAAGTGTTGAGGGAATAGAGCTCATGTGAACTTAAACAATCCACACTTCTCAGAACAGCCTAGAGCTCTTTCAGTGAAGGCAGTTCACAGTCCCTCACTCTATAGATTTCTAGCTTTTTGCAATTGTATGAAGCTTTCATCTGAGAAGCATGACAACCAAAGGGTAGCTTTCTTTCTGATTCAATTTATAACAAGAACTTTGCTAAGCATTGTGTTTGCTTGCTAATTGTTGAGTATCTGAGAGAGGTCAATGTCCAGGTCAAAAAAGAAGTCATTGTCAATAAACATCAGATTAAATAAATCTGGAAGAGGCAGCAAAGGAATCAGACAGAAGCCCAAGAGGGCTCAAAATACATTAAAAGTCCAAAATTTGATAATAAATTTGTTCATCTTTAAGATGCCACACAGCTATTTTCTTTTGCTGCAACACAGCTAACCCAGTGAAAATTATTTCCATTGGTAAATCCATTAAGCTCATCTCTTTCCAGATCACTATACATCTTGCCTAAAATTCTGGGTAGAAAAGCAATTAATGTAGCCTTATAAATAAATAATGACACCTCACCCAGTTCTCTTCCAAAAGCTTTTTTAATTATTGTTTTAAAAAACTGTTTTAAAGTCATATACTATTGATCAATAGGTCATCCTTCATAAGATGAAGACAAAAAAAAGAGTTGTTTGTAAAATAATGCAGGCAGTTAGTGGTTTATGGCGCTTCCTCAAGTGATATCAAGGAGGCTGAAAGGACATAGACTCTTGCATCAGTATACAGAATAGCCATGATTAAGGATAGCAAGCTATGATTTACAAGGACTATAAACCGTAGACCTCAATGCTTTCATGTTGCAACACCGAAACCACTTAAAGCAGCATGCTTGCATTTAAAATGCTAACAGTCTGCTGCTCATGTTTACTCAGAGGTATGATGAGACTTCCAACAGCTTGACTGCATATAGAGTTAAATGCCCAAGTTGCATTCATTTCAAACAGCACCATGCTGCTCTGGGCTGCACATTAAGTTTGCTAAGAGCTGCAATTTCTGGCCATTTTCCTGGGAATAAACCTTACTTAACCCTGTAGGATTTATTTTTGAGTAGACAAGTATAGGATTGTGCTGTAATTTCCCATTGATTCAATCCTGCTGTGTATAAACTTACTTGGTACTAAAGCCTGTTGAATGCAAAGGAACCTTTTTCTAAACATGTGCCATTCATAGGATCAGGAAACAAAACTTGCCATGCTTAAGCAGTGGGACTTATTTCTAGGTAAACATATGCCTGATACAGACATGCCAAAATAAAGCTGCTTCAAGTCACTTTGGAGATATGCTGTTTAAATGAGACATGTGTCCTAAGAGTCCAGAAGCCGCACCAAAGCAACGCTCCAGTCCTATTTTAGCCTGTCTGTATAGGGCCATAATTAAGGTGAGAATGCTGGTCCCTTTGGTTTAAGTATGATGGATTTTAGTGTTATTCAATACAAATCTGAACAGCAGGTTTTTGATATTTAGATGAAACCAAACTTAGTAATTAGTTGCATACTTCTCAGCATCCAAGTGTGACTCTCTTTCACCTTCATGATATAGGAGGAATTAGACAGCAAATCTACCCACATCCCCATCATTGCCATGGAACAAAAGAGGCAGGTAAAGGCATTTGATTCCATGGGACAAAATTAGCTTGCAGGACACTTTAGTGCAGCAATGTCCAAACTCTGACCCTCCAGGTGTTTTGGGACTTCGGCTCCCAGAAGCCTCAGCCACCTTGGCCAATGGTCTGGGATGCTGGGAGCTGAAATACAAAACACATGGAGGGCCAGAGTTTGGACATCACTGCTTTAGGGGGTGGGAATTAGGGCCTAGTTGTTGTTGTTAACCACCCTTGAGTCAATCTTGACTCATGGCAACCCTGTGGATGAGACATCTCTAAGTCTCTCTACCCTTCAATATTCTTCTAAGTTCTTGCAGATTCATACCCATGACCTCCTGAATTAAGTCCATCTAGTCTTCCTCTCTTTCTACTTTCCTCCACCTTTCCTAACATTATTATCTTTTCTAATGAGTCATGCTTTATCGTGATGTGGCCAAAGTATGACAACCTTAGGTTAGTCATCTTTGCCTCCAGGGAAGGTTCAGGCTTGATCTGTTCTAAGATCCATTTATTTGTTCTTTTTGCTGTCCATGGTATCCTCAATACTCTTCTCTAGAACCACATCTCAAATGAATTTATTCTCTTTTTGTCTATTTTCTTAACTGTCCAGCTCTCACATCCATACATGGAAATGGGAAGTACAATTGCTTGTATGATTCTAACTTTCATGCTTAGCAGTGGTGGTCCCTCACCAGGTGACACCCAGTGTGGAGGGTGAGACTTCCAGTGCCAGACTATTTCTGGGGCCAGGAGACCACCCACACGGCCCAGAGGAGCACTCACGGGGGCTGAAATAGTACCCACGCAGCCCCTAGAGCCATCCGTACTGGCCCAAGGAGTACCCACGCAGTCTCTAGAGCACCCACACAAGCTAGAGGAGTGTCCGTGCAGGCCAAAATGTTGCCTGTGTGGCCCCAAAGGGCACCTACATGGGCACAAGGAGTATGCACACTGGTCCCAGGAGTGTATGCATGGGCCCAAGGAGTACCTGTGGAGGGCCAACTGGATGTCACTCCCTCCTCGGGTGTCACCTGGTACGGTCTGCAACCCCCCAGTGATGGTACCGGTGCTTAGTTTGTTCTTTAGGAGCTTTTATAGTTCATAGCTGCCCTTCCCATTCTTAGTCGTCTTCTGATTTCTTGACGGCAGTCCCCATTCTGATCAATGTTTGATCCAAGGTATAGGAACTTTTTTACTATTTCTATGTCTTCATTGTCTGGTCCTAGTACTCTACTCTTAATGTATTTTCAGTGCAACTATCTAAGAAATCTACTTTCTAAGCAAGGCCATATCAAATATATTTGATAATACTGAGGCCATCACATCACACTCAGACTATTTTTGGCTTGGATGGTTCACAGGTTATACAACTCCACACTAATGAGAGGAAAATTAAAGCTATAATCCTATATAGCCTGATCTAGGAGTAAGTTCCACTGAGCAGAGTGAACACTGAAGTAAACATCCACTGCATTGGCGACTGTAAGCATGCTACTGAACAATGGAAGAAAGTACGGGTGCCTAGAATACTCATCCATTTTTTTTCCTCAGCCAGAAAAACTGTTCAGATAATGGTCAATCTCTACTACATTTTTATTTTTACTTTATTTACATTTGGGGAATGGCGGGAAGGGGAATTGCTTGCACCAAAATCCCCATGGTTACCCAAAAACATTTTCTGTGCAGAAAACAGCTCATATTGTGTGACAGAAATGGATTTTGTACACACACAAAAAATGGGCTTGCACAAATTTTTGCACAAAATATCCCCAAAATCATTGGAAAAGATGCAAAAAGTCCCAAAATCTTACTCCCAAACATTTGAAATCCTTTGTTCTTGTGTGCAGCAATGCAATAAGGAAAGATTTAACACCTCTCACAGTACAACACCTATTCTGAGAGGGGGACATTTCCCTCAGGAGGTGAGATATAGCATCTGCCTTTTAACTATCATTTTTAAACACTGCATGATGGGTAAATTTTAACCACGACTTCTCCTTTTAAATCTGTCTCCGGACGTCACTGTACTAGTGCCAAATGCTAATGCATTTTACATTCTCTCTCAGAATCAGGAACTTTCAGGCTGCCAAGTTTCAGCTAAAACTGCTGACACCAAGAGTATTGGTGATGTAGAAATATGCTGAGCAACAGAAGTGCTCAGACCTATCTGTCCACCTGGCTGAGGGGTGTCCTGTCACAAAGGTCGGAGCTGCAGGAGATATTAATATAGACGCCATACAAGGAGACTGTCAGCGCAAGGAGAGAGCAGCTTTCCCCCAAACAAAATACATGATCAAGAGCAAACTGCCATTTAAACAGGCAATCCAATTTTTGGCATGTGAGCCCATCTGGTTTTTCATGCTCCCTAAGTATTCCTACTTTTGTGCACACTGATGGGAGCATGTCTACATTTGCCCATTTCATTCCTGGCAATGCTCTTGGGTTCATAAAAAATACAGTTGGGTAGCAAAGCACAAAATCATCAGATTTCCCCCCTTTTTTGCAGTAATCATCATGCCATTAATGGCTGAGCTGGCTTCATTTCTGCTTGTCAATATGGGCCAGAGCTGTTACTTCTTTTTTTCTTTTTTCAGACTAACAATAGAGAGACAGCATGGCACAGTGGTTTGAGTGTTGGGCTACAACTCTGGAAACCAGGGCTGGATTTCCCACTCAGTCATGAAACCCACTGGGTGATCTTGGGTAAGTCTCATGTTCTCAGTCTCAGGGGAAGGCAATGGCAAACCTCCTCTGAACAAATCTTGCCAAGAAAACCCCATGATAGAAATATGGGTCTGTCTAGAGTGGCCTATTGCTTCAAGGCTAGACTCTGGGTGCATCCACATTGTAGAAATAATGCAGTTTGACACCACTTTAAATGTTTCAGCTCCATCCTACAGAATCCTGGGATTTGCAGTTTTACAGGGTCTTTATATTTCTATGTCAGTATGCTGCTGTCTCACAAAATTACAAATCCCCATAATCTTTAGAATGGAACCATGGCAGTTAAAGTGGCATCAGACCATTATCCCTCTTTGAGGGAGATCTCAGAAATAAAGCATTATGGGAAGAGTAGCTAAGGAAATCACCTATGTTTTCCTTAACAGGCAGTGTCCCGAACTTCTATAGATCCAGGGCTCCAAGGATTTCCTTGAAGCTCAGCACTGAAAATCACTGAAAATCCAACAGCATATAGAAGATCACACACACACACACACACACACACACCCAACAGCTACCTCTCCACAGCCAGTTTTCATGACCTGCAAAACAATTAAGCATTATGGATCAGGAAAATGATATGGTTCTTTCCCACAGCAATGAAAATAAACCTGTCATCCAAATTACATGCTAGCCCTTTGCAGAATTTACCAGAGTGGTATGGTATCAAGTCACATGAAAATACAATCAGCCATCCATATCTACAGATATTTTTTTTTGCCACAGATTCAAGCATCCATGGCTTTAAAATGTTTTTAAAATACATAAAAAAGCAAACTGATTTTGCCATTTTATATAAGGAACACCACTTTAATATGCCATTGTAGTTAATGGGACTTGAGTGTTCATGGATTTTGGTATCCACACGGGAGGTCCTGGAACCAAACCCCAGTGGACTTTAAGGGCCCCTTGTAGTTCCAGTAACATGACTGAGCCAGCTCAAGCGTGGGTAAGGAGTTCTTTTCATTACTTTGGTAGGAAAACTTTGCCCCTCTGGGTATTTTGGACTATTGTGTCTACAATTTTGTAGCACTGGGGTGAACTGATGTTGCAAATCCCTCTTCTAAAACTTTTCCATGTCTCTGCTGGCCCTCTGACCATAAAGTGATCTGGGATTCATATTCATGACTTCTTCAAATGACAGAAGAACCAGTGCCTAGTACCATGGATAAAGTTAGTAAATAAGCCCAAAAGCTCAACTGCATGGGACGGAGAGGAGTCTTGCCATACTAACAATGACCTTATTACATTGGGGGGGAGGGGTACTGGCCAAACATTAATCATACAAATAATCTATATTAATAATTTATACTAAATATTAGTATACAATAAACGTAAGAAGACCCAATGGGGTCATTCTTCTTCTTTATTAGTATTCACTGAATACTATGTGCAGTTGTTAAAACTGCTTCCTACTCACTTATTAAGGCAATCTGCAAACAATGACAACCAGATCATTTGTGGGTGGCTCTTTTCTGAGTGATTGTCTTTTTTCCATCCTGAGTCAAGGGCTCATTGTCTTCCAAAAATTGGTCTCTAAACACCAGAGTCCAAAACTCCTGAGCTGTGAAATTTCTGTTCCTTTCCACCAGCTGCCGCAGCGCATGTGCTTCTCTCTTGGACTGTTCAAAGCTTGGTATCCACATCTCCCGCAGAGCTGTATTTTCCATGTTTGGAGCAGAAAAAACAAATGCCTGAGGTTTGGGGCAGCTCAAGTGGCTAGCTTCTGCATTCCACCTTTTCGGTAACAGTCCCTGGGGGGGAAATATATATATATAAATACAACCAAACTTTTAGTAATAACCATGTTATATATAAGTTGTAGTATTTAAGATATTTCTCCCTCACATTTAAATTGTAAAACCATCTTTAGTTTCTCAGGCCTAGGACTTGCGATCTATAATATAGGATACACTTTTATTTTCTGTTCCCCAGTGAATGAATGGCCTGGGAACATCTGATCCTGAACAGTAGTGACCAGGCTTCAAATTTGCAAGGTATATTTTTCAAGAACCCCAGTATCCACCAGTTTAAACCAAGCACTAAATTAAAGAATTTCTTCAAGTTCTTAAATTTAAAAGAACTTTGAGCTGAGAATGAGGACTGAATAATACTGAAAGGTTTCCATATAAAAATTCATTCCCAGCTTCTTTTTTCCCCATTTCAGTAGGATTTTGTGCTGTTTTGTTACCATTCTTAAACAACTGGGAGTTAGACATCTTTCCAGATCTACCAATCAGAGATTTATTGATAGATTTTAATGTACACTCTAACAACCCCAGTTGTAGAACTGTAAAATTAAGTACTGATGGTAACCTGGATAACAGACCCCAAGGAAGGCTTATCATTGCTTTTGCTTGCTGCCTTAGGAGCAGACATTGGACTGAATCTCAGATATTAGCTGCATCTACACTGGAGAATTAATGCAATTTGACACCGCATTAACTGCCATGGCTCAATGCTATGGAATTCAGGGATTTGTAATTTTGTAGGATATTTAGCCTTCTTTTTCAGAGAGCTCTGGTGCCACAACTGTGCTGGCTATGACTGTAATAAAGATTCTATCTATCTATCTGGTGCCACAACAAACTACAAATCCCAGGATTCCATAGGATGAAGCCATGGCATTTAAAGCCATGGCATTGCTTGATGTTATATTTATACTGTTGGAATCTGCTTTGATTCCTTTGTGAAAAAGCGGAATACAAATAATAATAATAATAATAATAATAATTATTATTATTATTATTATTATTATTATTATTATTATTATTATTATTATTAAAGTGATATCAAACTGCATTAATTCTGCAGTGTGGCAGTAGCTATTGTCCCAGGTAGAATAGCCTCATTGAAACAAGGTTTATCCAGAAAGGAAAAAAGTCCCTGGATGTATTGAAACTTTCTGGTTCTTTTTGTTTTGATTTTACCTGCATGTTCATGGTTTTGCATCGAAGTTCTTTCTTGAAATACCTCTTACTTCCCTGTCCTTTGTGTTCTTCCTCTTCTCTATCCAACTGATCAGATGTAGATTCAGGAAATGTTTCAGAAAATGACTTTCACCCATTTCCACAAAACCTTTTAAAATTATTATTCAGGAGTTATAGCCAGTGTTAAACATAATGATCATTTTCTTTTCTTGCTAGCATTCCTCTTTCCCTCACTTGATCTCTGTTGACGCTGGATTCTGCAGAAGCTGTCACCTGGATTTATCTAATTATTGACACCATTCAGCAACTGAATCAATGGGTCAAACCACAAGGATTCAAACCATGATTCGGCTGGTCTCGCTTAAGAACCCCATGAGCCTGGCTGAAACAAGGTAGGCCTCCTTATAATTACCTTTGCTTGCTTGCGGATGTTTTCCCAAACTCTTCTGCACACCATGCACTCAAATGCATCAATGTAATTGTCTTTCATGATATCTTGCACTCCCCAGGTGCGCTCTTTGATGGCAGCAAGCAGTCGTTGGTTGGACACGTCTCCCTTTAGTTTCCACTCAAGATACGTCTCGTATTCCTTGTCATCTTTGTCCAACACTTTGATGTATTGTGCCAGGTCCTTGGGGTGTGAAAATGCAGTGACTAGAATGGCACTCCTGTTGCTTGGAAGCCAATCTTCAACACTGGGGGAACCAAAATATACCGGCACAACTCCCAACTTCAGTGGCCTCCAGAGTTTTTCAGTGATATAATCTTCACATACAGCATTTTCAAATGCCAAAACAAATTTGTACTGGGCGAGGATCTTGTAAAAGACATCACTTTCCATGGAAGCTGGGTTCCTGAGATGCTCTGGAAGATCTCGATTGTGTAAGCAGTCTCCATAGGAGTCCACCTCAATATAAGCCATAAGCTCCTTTACATAAGTGTCCCGGTCGGACGGTGGATCACAGTCTGACTGGACATACACAAGTGGTGCAAGCCTCTTCCTCAGGTTGTTCTTTTTTGGCAAAGAAATTACATACCTCAAGGACTTTAAGGCCTCAATACTTTCAAGGTACTGGGTAGTAAGTGGGAGGTGTGAGTGGCGGCTGAATGTGGCTGTGTGGTTGAACAGAGTGATAGCAGGGCTCTGGAAGAGTTTGTAATTGTTTTTTGGAGACTCCTCGTGGAAAAGGGCCCAGTCGTGGTCATCTTTGCGAGGGAGAGGCAAGCCATCTATGCTGAAATCCGTACCTACAAATGAAGAATAGCAGTCTTCTTAATTATGGAAATCTAGGAAAATTTTATTCAACTGGGCTGCCTTTTCCTAAATGGCATGAATTGTATATTACCAAGACAGTGTGTCAGTCAGACACCCCTCAAAAGAAAACAAAAAGCAAAAGCCATGTCAGCTGAGTTCCATGTGTGTGTGGTGTGTGCCTTCAAGTTGTTTCCAATTTATAGCCACCAAAGGCAAACCTATCACAAGGTTTTCTTAGGAAGATTTGGTTTAGGGAGATTTAACCATTGCTTTCCTCTGAGGCTGAGAGAGTAGGATTTGCTCAAGCTCACCATGGCTGAGCAGAGATTCAAACCCTGGTCACCTGGAATCCTAGTCCACCACTCACACTGTTCCATAGCCCTTTAGTAATGTAAGAAAATAAAGGGCTTGCAACAAAACACTGCAGAGCAAAGTATTCCTGTTTAAGAAGTCAGCTGTGTCTTCTTCCAAAATTCTCCCTTTCCTTTGCTCTCTAGTTTTCATTGTCCACCTCCCAATTCACTCACCATTCTGTGATCACTTCAGCATGTTCTGTTGTCATTGGGCTGTTTTGGGGTTTCCCTGCTACTATTTTTTTAAAACAGTCTTTATATTTCTCACGTTCTGGAGTTTTCCCCATTCATGCCTTCCTCTTGTGCATGGATAATGTTGTTTTAGTTACATAAAGATTTTCATTCATAGAGTGAGGCTGCAACCAGCATATACAATCTGAACCTTCTAGGTTGATGATGATCATATGTAATGATCAAACCCTTTTCAACACAACCAGAACAAAATCCAGAGTCTCCCATATTACCAAGATGGCATGAAAATACAGTGGGTCTTTGGTATCTTCTAGGATTTGGTTCTATTACTCCTCATGGATACCAAAATCTGTGGATGCTCAAGTCCCATAATGTATAATGATATAGTAAAATGGCATTCCTCATTTAAAAAATGGCAAAATAAAGTTTTGCTTTTTGGAATGTGTGTTTATGTGTGATATTTTCAAGCTGTGGATGGTTAAATCCATGGATGCCAAATCCTTGGCATACTGACTGTAAATCATAATTTAGGTGTGCGAATGTATGCAGAAGAGTATTTTTGTACTAGCTGCATCAGTAACAGAAAAATCACTTCTACCTACAGTATGTAACCCTATACGTACTTATTTCAGAGCAAGCCTCATGCAACTCAGTTGCTTATTTATGGGTAAACATTGAAGAGGATCATACTATAAGTACTGTACTATAAACTCAAGTCTATGTCCCATTTTGTCATTGTGCTAGGGCAAGACCTGCTACACAGTGGTTATCTATTTTCAGGGTTAGCACAAAGGTGATATCCAGGACCAATTCCATTTGCAGGAGGTCATGGAAAGCAACTGTGCAAAAGGCTTTGCAAAGGAATTGTACAACTGCTTGTGCTAATAAGAACTTTCATTTTGCTGGCATTGCATGGAGGCCATAATTAAGAATATGCAAGTTTCATCTTTTTCTGGATGTCATAAAACAATGTAAGGCAACATGTTGTGATGGTTACTTTTAGTCTGATATAATAAAAGGATGCTTTAAATCCTGGGGGGGAAATACAATAAAACTTTATTTATTTAGACACCCAATAATGAATATCTATGTGGTTTTCTATACAAAGGGAAGTTCTTCAGACAAGTATTATGAAAAGAATATTTTCATTACACCTCTTAAGAGAGAGATATCAAAGCCAGTTTATGGCTGACAAATGAAACAATTCAGCCCCAAATTATCATCTTTAAGGGAATCATATAAAATAATTTTAAAAGCATCAAGCTTCAACACAGTTCTGGTTTTCTACTTTTTTATCTATACCCTACTGCTGTTTCTAAAATATTCTTCTGAGTTGCATCTATCTATGGTATTTAATATTAAAAACAATAAGGCTAAAAGCCTAAGGCCACTTACCTGAGAGTAAGACCCTTTGAGCAATACTTGTGAGTAGAGAGGTATAGTATTGTGTTGTGTCACTTGCATGTTTTGACTCAAATTCCAGAAACTAGAGCTTTTACAAAACAAGCCAACATAGCAAAATCTACAGTGCACAGAACAGAGAAACATAACACAGAAAAGTATGGTAAACTCAGAAAACCTGCTTTCTCTGACATGGACATTTTTGGTTTTAGATAATATTAAAAACTGAAAAAGTGAACTCCTTGTTGAAAAAAGAAAGTGGGACGCCTGAGTCGTCTAATGAAGATAAAGATTATGCAGACGGAAGAGTAAAGATGTATGCGTTCAAGGTGAAAGTGCTGAGATGACTGACTGATTTGATATGACACAGTTAATCTTGGTTGATAGATTATAAATCTTCCGGGATGTAAGAGATGATAAGAATATCCCCCAGACAAGAATTAAGATAGAGAAGCTTTAATAGGATTATGATGAGGAGCAGGAACAAAAGGATTGCAATTGCAAGCATATTTGGGGGAGAAAATGCTTTCAAAAAATTGAAAGTATTAAAATAAGACAAAATAAAAAAGGATAGGATCAGGGATGAGTGGCATACTGCATACCTGAAATTATTTTTAACTCTCCTCTGCCTACACAGGTTTTTGGGCGTGGAAGGGAGTTATTTTGGCAAAGAGGCATTCAAAACTTTATTTATTTTTAATGAAATGTTTATTACATTGAAAACATGCATTCAAAACTTTATGACCAAAAATGACAAAACTTGGAAAATAAAAACCCAGCGAAAGAAAGCCCAAATCTATTGGCCATGATTCCAGAACATTAAAGCTTGTTTAGACTATTCTATTTTTAAGGTGCTATATTTATAGAGCAAATGTAGTGGTTTGAGCATTGGACTAGGACTGTGGAGACCAGGGTTCAAATACCCGCTCATCCATGGAAACTCACTGAGTGAGCTTGGGCGAGTCACACTCTTTCAACCTTAGACGAAGACAAAGGCATACTCCCTTTGAACAAAGCTTGCCAAGAAAAGCCCATGATGGTTCACCTTAAGCTTGGGAATGACTTGAAGCCACAGAACAACAAACTTACTGAGAACTCCACCTTGGCAAAAGAAAGCTCACCATGTTCATAGGCAGTGCAATTTGGCAGGGGGTTGGACTGGATGGCCCTTGCGGTCTCTTCCAACTCTATGATTCTATGATTCTATGATCTCTCATCCCCCTTCCCAGGGTTGTTGGCTTGAATGTCCATGTTAGGGGTCTTGGAAAACACTTCCCATCATCCTCATCAAGCCCTCCATTCTCTGCCCTAGAGGCCTTCAAGACTAGGGTTGGAGGACACTTCCCATCATCCCCAGCAGGCCATGCAGAGGTCTCTTGGCCCCCTCCCTCAAGCTCCTTTCTGGAAATTCCCAGCATCCTTGAGCCCTCCGGGGATGATGGGAATTGTTGTCCAAAGCTAAGCAGTCCCTGAACTCGCGAAGGGCGCCAGCAGCATCAAACCCATCATCCTTCTTCCCTCTTGTCCTGCAGAAGAAGCAAAGGGAAGCGTCATATATATATATATATATATATATATATATATATATATTGTGTGTGTGTGTGTGTGTGTTTAAGAGGTTTTGCTGCAGAATGGGCCTTTCAGGGGAGCCCGGGGGGGGGGATCTATCTCTCTCCATCGATCCAGAGAGCTTATACAGGTGTCCTTCTGTTAACAAAATAGATGCTTTCCAGGGCATTACTTTTAACAGAAGATTTGGTATCGGAGGTAGAAATAACATGGAAAGAATATTGGTAGTTTCCTACTCCACAGAAATGAAGCATGGTGCAACATAGTTTTTTGTGGGTTTTTGGGGCTATGTGGCCAAACATCTTCCCGACGTTTCGGCCGCATCTGTGGCTGGCATCTCCAGAGAATTCTGTGGTTCT
>NC_056523.1:213111550-213144527 GCF_019175285.1 Sceloporus undulatus
TTGTAATTGGTTGACTTGCCGAACCCCAAAGGTGCTCAACATGGCTCTTTTTCAGCCTGGAGAGAAGTGGACCAGTGGGGTCCCACAGGCCTCTGTCCTGGGCCAGTGCTATTCAACATCTTATCAATGACCTGATACAGAATTGGGAGCATACTTATCAAATTTGCATATGCACCAAATTAGGGGGAATAGCTAAGATCCCAGAGACAGGACTCAACATCAATGATCTGAATAGACTAGAAAGCTGGGCCAAAGCTAACACAAATGAATTCAACACGGAGAAATGTAAGGTCCTGCACTTGGGCGGAAAAATTAAATGCCACAGATATGGATGGGAGGGACACATGGCTGAATGAACTACATGTGAAAGGGATCTAGGAGTCCAAGTAGACCATAAGTTGAACATGAGTCAAGTGCGATCGGCAGCTAAAACAGCCAATGCAATTTTAGGCTGCATCAATAAAAGTATAGTGTCCAGTAAAGAGAAGTAATCGTGCCATTTTATTCTGCTCTGGTCAGGCCCCACCTGAAAATCTGTGTCCAGTTCTGGGCTCCACAATTCAAAGGACATTGAGAGAACTGGAGTGTGTCCAAAGGGGGCAACCTAAATGGTGATGAAAGGTCTGGAAACCTGCCCTATGAGGAACAACTAGGGAGCTGGGGAGTTTAGCCTGGAGAAGAGAAGGTTAAGAGGTGATATGATAGCCCTATTTAAATACAGTATGTGAAAGGATGTCATATTGAGGAGGGAGCAGCTTGTTTTCTGCTGCTCCAGAGAACAGGACCTGGAACAATGGATGCAAGCTCCAGGAAAGATATATTCCACCTCGACATTAGGAAGAACTTCCTGACAGTAAGGGCTGTTCGACAGTGGAACACACTCCTTCCTCGGAGTATAGTGGAGTCTCCTTCCTTGGAGGTCTTTAAGCAGAGGCTGGATGGCCATCTGTTGGGGATGCTTTGATTTGGATTTCCTGCATGGCATCAAGGGTATGAAAAGATTTTATCAACCAGTATCTGGGATTATTAGATTTGGCTCAGTATTGATTACACAGGTCTGCAATGAGAATACTTTTTTCAGTATTGCAGCTGTAATTTTTGAAGCTGGATTCAAAAACGCAATAAAAACATCACACTGCACCACAGAATTTCCCCTCCACAAATACAATATTTTAACAAAGCTGTTACTCAGCTTTCATTAGGTGTGGATGCTGAAGATCCAGTGTGATTTCTTTTAGTGCTTTTGAATGATTTTTTGCATTTCATATCAGCAAATTAAAGTGTTTTGAAAGTCTATTAGAAGACTTTAACACTTTTCTTACTCTTTGCAAGGTAATTCTTTGCAGGATCATTTCATTCAGTCACATATTACAACCTAGAAGCATCAAAGCAAGTTGCAAAAAAAAAACCCCAAAAAACCCTGTACGTGATGAAGCAAATCTGAGGTGATCTTTTTGTATTTAGAATGCCAACTTCCTATAAGACCAGCATACCTTTCTTAAAAAGTGTTTATGACCCTCAGTTTTGCAGGGCCTGTCTGTTATTAATTATTAATTGCAATGGCAAACCTGTTCTGAACAAATCTTGCCAAGAAAAGCCAATGATAGGTTTGCCTTATGGTCACCATAAGTCAGAAAATACTTGAGTCGCACAACAACAACAACAACAAGAACGGGCATTGTGGAAGAGCTGTCTAGGAAACTTGTCTTTTCCACACTGGTGCAGGTAAGTTCTGCTTACTAAAGCTCTTGAAGTGCCTCCTGGAGGCAAGTTTATAAATCAGGCAAATCACAACTTAGCACATCAAGAACAGACCTTAAGATCATACAGTCTCCATGTACCCAAAGACAATTGTGGCTATAAAGAGTATTTGGAAACTTTTGTTTCCATTTGTGATTAGCCACAGCTTACTTCATCTTAACCTAACCAACTGTAGTTTGTTATAATAGTACTGTAATGACCATCAAACAAGCCAGCTTCTAACTACACATACTGAAACTACATTGTTTCAAATATTCACAGCTATGGGTCTGGAAAGGAGCAAAAAGAGAAGAAAGGGAGATAATCTATGCCATTAATGAATCCTCATCTGGAGTGCCAACACTTCACTTGTGCCAACACTTCACTTAGTGGCTTGCTCTTCCACAACTGATGCTGATGGGTGTCATCAATTTTCTCTCCATAATATGTGAAGTTCCACATGCTTATTTGTGCACAGCATGCCCCTGTTCGAAGCATAATTATATGAGTAACTGAAAAACTGGTGAACCTGTTCCACTTTAAGGCTAAAGCAGACTAAATAATGCCTTGTCAATACACAGTTATCATGACTCATTACTGAAATCTATATGTTTCCATACTCCTACAAAGGAAGTTAAAGTAGAGATTTTTGCATTAAACGGCTCGGTTGCAGTTTAGCAAGATATCTGAGTCTCTCCAGTTAGGCATGAACTGAAGGTACGACTTGCTGTACAACAGCATCCAAACCCATAAGGTCTACCGTGTAGCTCCCATGCCTCCTTCCCAAGCACCTGAGATTGCCTTTTTGCCAGGGTGACCAGACAGTCTCCTTTTTCGAGAACATGTCCTACATTCCAGGCTTCTCTCCAAGAGGAATTTCAACATATCCTCCATTTTGAGCATGACTATGAAGCATGAATTTATATTTATATTTATGCTTTAAGCGTTTATGTTTTAAAGTCCTGTATTTTCCTTGAATGCCATACATTTTTGGTGCCTTGTTTTCTTTTGCTGTTATGACATCTAGTCATACTGCCCTTTGCAATACTAATAGTAATGCAGCAGCGATCCCAACAGGAGACTGCTTGGAAGCAGACGTAGGAAATAATGTTGATCACTGTAATGTGTAGGGAGAAGGTGCAAAACTAAAGCTTGTCATCCCTCCAACAACCCTGCAGCAACTGGGATTGCTGCTTCTGCATACCTAATAGCAGCAGGGAAGTAGCAATATCTATAAGGATCCTCAGTGACCCCACAGTAGCCTCCCCAACTTCCCACCAGTGATCTTGACCAGGATCACTGAGGTAGGAGTGAAGTTAACTGAGCCTCTGCATCTCACACCAGTATGTGTGTGTCCCTTTTCCAGTAAACAGCAGACACAGACCTTCAAGCTAAAAAGGTTATGGACTGCACTACAATATTAATTGGTTCTGGGAGAATAATTGCATTTTTCTCACTCATCACTTCTACTGTGAACTGTCCCTTTCTTTCACTTGCTTTACACAGAATTTCACAAGCTGTACTTTGTGCATTACATTGACAGTTTGTTTTTGTTGTTATTGTTGTGTGCCTTCAAGTTGTCTCTGACTTATGGGAACCCTAAGGGGACCCTATCATGGGGTTTTCTTGGCACGTTTCTTCAGAGGAGGATTGCTATGGCCATCCTCTGAGGCTGAGAGTAGCCCACTGACACACTGACACTTGATACATTGACACTTTACACCAATGTTTATGACATGGTAATAGGGAATTTGAGCTATTGAAGCAAGCGCATACAGAAAACCAAGAGAGAAGGGAATTTGACTTCTTAGTATACACTAACTTCTGAGAGAAGTAGTAGTAAAAAGTCATGCAACAACTTGAAAAATAAAAATAAGTAGCCTACCATAAAAGAGAAAGGCTTTCATCATAGGATTGTTCTGATAGGTCCTGTTGATAGTAAAGAAGCAAGTTTCTTGTCCACACTGACCAAGTCGTCCAGTCTCTCCTGTCAATGGAGACCACCACAGCAAGATAGGATATCTGTCTTGGTTTAAAATTTCTTCTGTATCACTGTAAAGTTCTGGGTTCTTTACAAACGAATTGACATATTTTTCCAGCTCTTCCTTTCTGAAAGCATTATTTTGTGAAAGTGAGCTTTTCGGCATCATCTTTTCAGACTTACCAAGTTCTACAACCACCTTTTGGAGGAAAGGAAAAGAAATCCACCATTACTAAAGGTTTAATAGACTTGGCACAAATAATTCTTCATGCAGAGAAAAATAAGCCCCATACTCTTCAGCATTTAGTTCTACCCCGACAAATAGGATTGCAGTGGGTTATATTATTCCAAGATTGTGGCATTGTTGGTCATTTGTAGTTTACCATTTGGCCTGTCTGTTCGGGCCCTATGTCTCTTTGTTGCTGTCACTGTTGCTATTGTTGTTTTGTGTCTCTAAGTCATTACCAACTTATGGTAACCCTATAGCAATCCCATCATGGGTTTTCTTGGCAAGATTTGTTCAGAGATTTGCCATTGCCTTCCCCTGAGGCTGAGAGCATGTGACTTGCCCAAGGTCACCCAGTGCATTTCCATGGTCAAACAGTGTTATAGGTTTGTATCTAGAATTAGATCCTTGCACTGGCAGAAGTAGGGCTGCTGTGGGGAAGAAGGGGTGAAAAGTCTACTTCTGCCAGGCACGTTGCAAGTATCTAATTCAAGATACAAACCTATATCACTGGGGACTCTTTCAGGCTAAATCTGTATTATATTCCTAATCATATTTGAAAACTCACCATTTTCCCACATGGTAATTTAGAGACATTCATAACAGGATTACCTCTGATCTGCTACCACAGCTTGTCCTTTCTTGTCACATCAGCTCACCTAATGAAAGAAGACAAGCTAGAATGTGACAAGAAAGAACAATTCAGAACCACAGATCTATAATCTTGTAAATGAGGGATAGCTGTTATTGGACTGCAGTGCCTACTATAGCTCACTATGGTTATGTTGGCTAGGGCTGGTGGCCTTCCAACAACATCTGAAATACATCTGGTGTAAATATTCCTGTCTCCTCACTAGGGAAAATGAACCACTTGGTTTATATTCTCATTATAGAACATGCATTAATGTGCTTTATCAAAGAAAATGCAACTATGGGAGAAGACCATCAGCACAAAACAGAGATCCAGGGTAGTGGGTGAAGAACCAGAGTTTCGGCAAGTTATTTTTTGGACTACAACCCCCAGAATCCTGCAGCCACACTGTTTGGCTGTTATCCAAAAAGTAATATCCCCAATTTCTAACATGAAAAAAGCAAAATTAAAACCATCATAGATTCTGGCAGCCTAGAGAGAGAACCTATAGGGAAAGAAGAAAGGAGAATGTCTCCATTCTGATGTGCTCTGAGTGGCCATAGTCATGCACACTTCCCTTAAAGCCAAGTATTGTATACAGCAATCTTGACTCTTCCCTTTCTTGAAACACTCCTTAACACATTTGTTGTTCAACTCGTATTTGACAATCTATGAATCCACAGTACCTGGAGAGTGACCAGAAGAAAAAAGATGGTCATAAGGCAGAAACAGGATGCCCAAAATCTCTTCTTTCTGATTGCATTCATGCCTGCTGTCCCAGCATTCAAAGCACATGCTGCTTGTTGGGGTTATTTAGCATGTTCCACAAATGGTCCTACTGTAGCTTCGTTTTATGTTCTGGTCGTTTCCCGATGCCATCAGTAATGGGAGGGAAAAGTCATCCAGACAGTGAGACAGACTTGGATCACCTTTTCAGCTTGTATTAGCACAGTTCCTTCAACCAAAGATTTCTTGGAAGTGAATTCATCCACTAGATCAAAACACATAATTCAGAGGCAGGTTTTAGAGACATTGGTACTGTTCAGAAACCAATACTGTCCCCACATAGTAAATGAATGAATTATTATTAATAATAAAAATTATCATCATCTTCTTCTTCTTTATTTATACCTTGCCCTTTCCCTCCAAGATTGGGACTCAAGGCAGCTTACAAATGAAAATGATTACAATATAGTTAAAAACATACATTAAACAAAATTCATCTAGTAATAATTTTTTAAAAAATATATTAAAAGATACACTTTAAAATGATAAAAAGCAGTTAAATCTGTACCATTTAAAACAGTACAGCACGCTCTTACAAGCCCTTTCCTTAAATGCCATTCTAAAAGTCTGTCTGAATAAAAAAGAAATTGCCTGCTGATGTAAAGATAGCAAGGAGGGTGTCTATTTAGCGTCCCTTGGGAAGAAATTCCAAACCCTAGGGGCAGCCACCAGAAAGATCCTATCTTGTGTTCCCACTTACAATATCTGTAAAGATGGTGGAAATGACCTTTGATTGAGATTTCCTGCATGGCAGTGGGTTGGACTGGATGGCCCTTGTGGTCTCTTCCAACTCTATGATTCTATGACCTCTCCTGTGAATCTCAGGGTCTAGACAGGCTCATATAGGCTGGGTCCACATTGCAGAAATAATCCACAATTCCCAGAATTCCATAGCATGGAGCCATGGCAGTTAAAGTGGTGTCAAACCAGATTATTGCTGCAGTGTGGATGCAGCCCTGGTTGGTGAAATAGCCTGGATGTAAGCTGTATAGAGATTCACTCCCCTCCCAGAGAAGTTAAACTGACGTTCTTTTCACAAACAAGTAAAGATTTTTCTGTTTAGACAGACAGTTCATAAGTTATTATATCAAGCCCATCTCTCTTAAACAATGTGCTGGATCTTGCTAATTGATGTGCCGGTGTGTGTGTGTTTAATGGTATATGTTTAAATATCGTTTTAAATTTTTCATTTGATTAATTTTTATTTTTGCATTTCATGGATATTAAACACAGGTTTATGTTTTTAAATTTGTTGTAAGCCACTTTGAGTCTCAAACAGGAAAAAGTCAGGATATATATATATATATATACACACACACACACACACACACACAGAGCCCTTGATACCTGTTGGATTTTGGTTCCAGGACCTCCTGTGGATACCAAAATCCATAGACACTCATGTTCCATTAAATACAATGGCACAGTAAAATAGTATCCCTCATATAAAGTGGCAAAATCAAGGTTTGCTTATAGAAATTTATATTTTTTAAAAAATATTTTCAAGCCATGGATGGTTGAATCAGTGGATCAAAAAATCTGTGGATATGGAGGGCCAACTGTATGTCTATTAATGCTCTAACTAGCACTTTGAATTGTGTCCCAAAACAAAACAGCAGCCAGTAGACTGTTAGAGTAGGGAAGCTGAACAATTCTTGTAACCAGCTCTGTATATCAGGTGAAGTTTCTGAACTCTATGCAAAGGCAGCCCGCTGCCATAATTGTCCACTTTTACCAGGGACAAAATGTAGGACAAATTCAAGACCAAACTGTAGGGCAACTGCAGGACAAAACTCAGCTCAAAATGTAGGACATTTAAGGTCCACCATTTTTTGGCGAGCCTCGCGCCAAAGCCAAACTCCATTCCTAAGCACTGGAGGGCAGCTTTGGTGCAGCTTCCAGATTCTTAGGATGCATGCATCATTTAAACAGCATATCTCCAAAGAGATCCGAAGCAGCTTTATTTTGGCAGTCTGTAAAAGGCCATAGAATCATAGAATCATAGAATAATAGAGTTGGTAGAGACCACAAGGGCCATGCAGTCCAATGCCCTGCCATGCAGGAAATCTCAATCAAAGCATCTCCAACAGATGGCCATCCAGCTTCTGCTTAAAGACCTCCAGGGAAGGAGACTCCACCAAAATCTCAGAGGGAGTTTGTTCCACTGTTGAACAGCCCTTACTGTCAGAAAGTTTCTCCTAATGTTGAGGTGGAATCTCTTTTCCTGGAGCTTGCATCTATTGTTCCAGGTCCTGTTCTCTGGAGCAGCCGAAAACAAGCTTGCTCCCTCCTCAATATGGCATCCCTTTAAGTATTTAAACAGGGCTATCGTGTCACCTCTTAACCTACTCTTCTCCAGGCTAAACGTCCCCAGCTCCTAAGTTGTTCTCCATTGGGCATGGTTTCCAGACCCGTCACCATTTTAGTTGCCTTCAGATTATGCCAGTGCCATGAAAAAGGTGGCAATCCAGAGACTGTAGAACTGCAACTTGCACCAGTCCTAGCCAGTATAGCCATTCAGCATCTGAACAGCGACACATTTCCCCCATCCAGCTTTATGGGAAAAGAAAATTAGATATACAGTATTCATTCATAACCAAAGTTCTGTGTATTCTGTGATTCTGTGCAAATACAAAGCAGCGCGAATTTGGGTTTAGGCTATTTGAAGGACCATATCTCCCTTTATGAATCCATTAGGTCTTTGAGATTGTCTGGAGAGGGCCTTATCTCTCTCCTACCACCTTCTCAGGCTTATTTGGTGGGAACAAGGGAGAGGGCCTTCTCGGTGGCTGCTCCCAGTCTTTTGAACTCCTGCTGTCAGGAGGCCAGGACAGTTCCCTCCTTGTTATCTCAGCGACTGAAAACATTTCCATGCCACTAGGCTTTTACAAACTGAATGCAATGGGCTTTTAATTACCTGGCGTGCTGTTTTATGGTTTGTATAATCTATTCATTAATTTTGATGCATTTAATATTTGAACTTCATAAATTGTTTAATTGCTTTTTTAAAAAAAACTTTATATCTACACACTTCTATCAAAGTTTTGTATTACTTTTAGATATGTTGTTACCTGATTTGAGTCCCACCACTGGGAGAATGGCAGGATATAAATTAATAAAGTAATGGTGGTTGTTGTTGTTGTGTACCTTTAAGTAATTCCCAACTTCTAGCAACACTAAGGGGACCCTATCATGAAGTTCTCTTGGCAAGATTTGTTTAGAGGAGGTTTCCCATTGCCTTCCCCGAGGCTGAGAGAGTGTGACTTGCCCAAGGGCACCTAGTGGCTTTCATGGCTGAGCAGGGAATTGAACCCTGCTCTCCAGAATCTAGTCCAACACTCAGACCTCTAGAGCAGAGCTCTGGTGCCACAACCAACTACAATTCCATAGCCTTGAGCCAGAGCAGTTAAAGTGGTGCCAAGCCGGATTATTTCTACAGTGCGGATGCATCCTACAAGGCTAAAACAAAATGCAGCACTTTACCCATCTGCTTTTGGCAAAGGAGCCAAAGGGTCAGGAATAGATTTGACCCCCTTAATTCCAAAATATCTACCACTTCTGTGGCATGACCCCCTCCCCTCTCTTTTATTGATACCTTTTAATTTATTTATTTACTCTTCCTTTACAGATCTAAGCAGCCCTTTTGACAAGAGATTTAAAAAGCACTTCTTCTTCTCTCCTCCCCCCCCCCCCAAAAAAAATCTACAAAAGCCACAGGCGTGTTCTTTCCATCTTTCCCAGCATTGCAACAACCTCTTAAAGTCTTGCTCCCAGGAGACTTGCCTTGATCTCCGACTCTTGTTGGGCTTGTGTTTTAAAAATAAATAAATAAATACTCACCCCAGATAACTGTTTCTTTCTCTTGATGTTGCTAGGATGTGGGGGAGTTGTTGTTTTGTTTTATTTTAACTTTCACTTTGTACTTTTTCCCCCCTCCCCTCCAGGATCATGGCAAAACCTGGAGAGGTTTACGCAGCAGCCAGTGTGCCAAAAGCATCCCTTTCTCTAAAGCCAGCTGGAAGAACCAGTCCATCCCTTTCCCTTTTCCATGTTTTGATGTATCCCATTTTGGAAAAGCAAGACAGGAGCCAAGAATTGGGGGAGAAAGGAATTACAACCCCCCTCCTCTCCTCTCCAAACCATCTATTAGATTTTTCTAAAAGAAAGTTAATCTAATTGCATTACAAGTGCCACCATCTCAGTGGAGAGGCATCCCTTTTTGGAAGTCCTCAGCAGGGGGATTTCAGGAAAACAGAGGGGAGGGAAGGGGGGAGAGGAAAGCAGATTCAATAGATTGAATAATCTGGGTTTTGGGAATGTTTTTGGTCCTTTAAAGGAGGTTTACAAGAAACCCATGGCTGCGATCTTTGCCTTGCAGGGTGCCTACTGCATTATGCTAAACCAGGTTGCCAAACTGAGCCTCAGCTGCGTCAGAAGCGCAAAAACGCATGGAGCAGCTGGCTCAGGGGAAAAAAGATCACTTCCATATTTCAGATTGCCTTTGCCATTGATTTGTACTTGCTTTTAAAATATTTTACAGTTTGTGTGTGTGTGTGTGTGTGTGTATAGATAGATAGATGTGTGAGAGAGAGATGTTGAGTCTCCCTTCTCTGAAATGTTTGGCACCAGAAATGTTTTGCATTTGGGATTTTTTTTTTCCTCCCCCTGACTCTGGAACAATTGCATATCTGTCATGAGTCATCTTGGAGATGGGAGCCATGACTAACCACAAATCATCATCATAATTAATTAATTAATTAATTTGTACCCCGCTTTCCCCCAAAAAGTGGGATTCAAAGCACTTTACAGTTTAAAAACACAGTGCAATTAAAAACACGCAAGAGTGACAATTAAAACGGAATGAAACGGTTCAAGTATTAAAACAGATCATTTGTTTAAAAATAATACAAAAAAGATAAAAGCACTGGAAAAAACACTACCGTAATTCGTTTATGTTTCGTTTCCAGCTTATCCACACCGCCTGGCGGTCATTTGAGACATAATATCTTGGATAATTTTGTGCAGGAAATAAAGTTTGTATACACTGAGCCATCAGAACTGATTTATTTATAGTTAGTTAGTTAATTATTTTATTTCTATGTTACCTTTTTCCCAAGGCAGCTGACAAATAAAGCCATTTAGAAATCTTGACAAAGTTTAAAAGACAATTAAAATCAACTTGCATTTTAAAAAGTATAAAAATTTATAAACATGCAAAAGATAAAAACATAACTAAGGAGTTTATTGCACAACCATTTTGGCCCGATCCGGGCACGGGACAGGATCGGGACTGAACGGGGGGGAAATGGATGTTATCACACAGAAAAATGCATAGTTTGTCGCAGGGGGCAGGGCAACCATAAGCCGTCCCCCAGGCAGACTTAGCTGGCAGATTTTGTGGGACGGAAAACTTCTGTACTGCCAAAATCAGTGGGAGAAGCATGGCTGAGGGACAGTTTGTGGTTGCCCTGCCATAAAGTACGCATTTTTCTGTGCGATAACACCCATTTTTCCCTGTTCAGTCCCGATCCCATCCCATGCCTGGGTCAGACAAAAATGGCTGTATGATAAACTCCTAAATCACACACAAGCAAAGGTGTCACTATCTCAGCCACTGATATGGGCAGTTTTGGAGTATTTTGTATTTTGGAATTTTGGACAAGGCATACACAACCTATATATATAAAATCAGTATCTATCTATTTACCTATTTGATATACACCATATACAGTAAACCTTTGGTATTCACTGGGGTTTGGTTCCAGGACTTCCCATGGATGCCAAAATCCATGGATGCTCAAGTCCCATTATGTACAGTACAGTGGACCCTTGTTATACGCTGGGGTTTGGTTCCAAGATCCCCCCGTGGATAACAAAATCCATGGATGCTCAAGTCCCATTAAATATAATGACATAGCAAAATGGTGTCCCTTATAAAAAATGGAAAATCAAGGTTTGATATTTGAAATTTATACCTTTTTTTTTAACATTTTCAAACCGTGGATGCTTGAATCCGTGTATAAAAATCCATGTATAAGAAGGGCCGACTGTATAGTACAATGGTGTCCCTTATATAAAATGGCAAAATCAAGGTTTGGTTTTGAGAGTTTATATTTTCTTTTGAATATCTTCAAGCTGTGGATGGTTGAATCCATGGATAAGGAATCCGTGGATAAGGAGGGCCAACTCTGTGTGTGTGTGGATGTGTAATGCATATGCATATACATTTCACTTTCTCTCAACAACAGGTGAGGCTCAGTGGGAGGAGAAAGGAGAGGCCCCAAGGTTTTGTTTTTTAAGTTAAAATTTTAAATTTAAATTTTAAAAAATAATAATTTTTTAATTTAAAGGTATACATTTAATTTTGCTAGTTGTTTATGTCACAACTATTACCACTGCATTCAGTGATATATGGGAATTACGATTTGTAAGTAAATCCGTACAAAAAACACTAAGGTTTCTGAATAGCTTGGTAATGGGAGAAGGTCAATGAGAGATGACACCATGAGTTACTGCACCAAGTGACACCAACTCTAGTGGTGCCACTGCCCAATGGGTTTCCATGGCCCAGTGCGAATTTGGTATCCCCAGAGTCATTGTCCAACACTAAAGCACCACAACACACTAGTTCTGCAATGTATAACATTTCCTCTGTAGTATCCTTTCCTGTTTTAAATCCTAGAACTAGGTTTCTTTTCCATACCAGATATGGGGGGGGGGGGGGAGATCCTGAACTTTGAAACACAAATTTTCTGGGCTACAACTCTCAGTGGCCAATCTGGCTGGAGGATTCTGTGTTTTGCACTCACTCAGCATCCGAAAAACATAACTGATTTATGATATGCCATCATAGTTCAAAATATAATTGTGTTGCAGCAGCGTACAAAGTGGGAGGCTGTCCTTCATTCAAGAGTTTGCTTATTTTCCATTAGCTTGTGCTCAAATTGGCTGGCAGTTTATCAGACGAAGGCTAAATGCAGACAATGTAAATATAACATCAACAATTATAAACATCAATGACAATCCAAAAAAAGAAGGCACCACAACAATACCAACTGAGTCTGAACCTGTAATGGCCTATGGTCTGATAGCATCTCACCCCACAGTGATGGGGATCTCTGCCCCTTTGACCACAGGCTGCCAGCAGTCTAAGTGTGCACTCCAGAACAGGACTTCAATGAAATATTTAATTTTCAAAAAGTCCAGATGTCTTACCTATAATATCCCATAATCATTAGATTTTATGCATGCCACACATGTTGTGTTTTTGCCACACAACAATACCTTTCTGTGACTTTTGGCACAGTCAGGTAGGCCTCCACAGTTTAAGTTGTCCCATAGATATTACTCAGGTTTTCTCTCTTTCATTTTTAAGGGTTTCCATAAACAACTGAGGAAAAAACAACACCTTTCTAAAAAATTTCCAGCCAGTACACCAGAGTAACTTACCCGGGGAAAATGCAGAGTCTGTCAGCTAAAGCGTGGCGAATATGCAGCAGAATATTTCCCCAGCTTTTCCATATATGCTCTGGGTGGAATGAGATTTCATTGGCAGCGACTGCGAGAACCAGCAGACTGCAGTCATTTTGGATTAATTCAGCATGTGTTTCAAGGGCATGATTTTGCAAATGTACATGCCAGGCAGAGTAAGCTAGTTATTACAACAAGCTTTGCTATTTGGAATTAACTCCAAGCAGTCATAAGCAGCCATTGCTTATGATTGTTCACTGCACCTTTGCGTATACTACTATATATACTCAACTATAAGGCAACCTCACGTTTAAGTCGAGGGCAGGTTTTGGGGACAAAATTATGGATTTTTATATGACCCATGGATAAGTCGAGGGTACAATTTAGGGGCATGTAACAAAGGATGTAAAGGATGAAGCAAAGGGGAAACAGTGCCAAAGAACTTACAGAATTCCAGCAGGCATAACTGTTTGTGCCCATACTAAATGTTGGATGGATGAAAGAGAAGAAGGCATCAATGCCTTTAGGACAGATTACACTCTTGCCTTTCACCAGGGGATGGTTCCTTGTTGTATATAAGAATTAAAATAGAGTACTTACATTGACCCTTGGATAGGTTGGCTCAGGTTTTGGGGGTCAATTTTTTGACTAAAATTTTTAGACTTATACATGAGTATATACAGTACATACTTACAGTTAACTCATTCTCCCATATGGATCTTTAGGGCCTTGTCTGCACAGGCAAAAAACTGTGCTCATCTTGATGCTTGTGATGTCTGTTTCCATGGCACACAGTGACTTCCAGTGAAATACCATTGATTTCCCTGGTTAACTCGACTTTGTCCTGGAGTTAGCAACGTTGTAAGAAGCCCCAGCCTTTCTTCAAAACACCAAAGTTGATGCAGGTTTTTGTGGTGCATGAACAGCTTGATCAGGCCCAATTTGGGCCAGGCAGCTGTTCACATGCCAGGCACTGGCCATCTTCCTTCCCCACAGAGACCCTTGCCATTTGATGGGGGGGTCCTTCTGCCCTATTTATTTCCTCATTGGTTGCATGGGCAAGCCCACCTTCCAGAGAAACAGTTTACTAAGCTCCTGCAGTTAAAGGAGGCAGTGGCTCTGGTGACAGGGAATTAGGGTTGCCATGGGTGAGGATCTCCAAACTGGGACAAATGTAGGACAGGGTTTAAAATGTAGGACCTTTTAAAAAAATTCCTAGCCAGGAATTTTTTTAAAAAAAGTCCTACATTTTAAAACCTTGTTCTCCTTCTCCTTCCCGGCTTGGGAGGAAGCCTCAGCCTGCTTCCAGGCCGGGAAGGAGTGTGGGGGCCTGTCATCGCAGCAATCGCCGCGATGGCAAGCGGCCTCCTCCCCCTCCCCGGCCTCGCCGAGGTCTTGGAAGACCCTGCGGCCAGAGCTCCGACTGCGGAGCCTTCCAAGCCCCAGAGAGGCCTCAGAAGCGGCTCCGCGATTGCGGAGCCACCTCCAGGGCCTGGCTGGGGGGGGGGGGGGGAAACCCCCGGGGGGGGGGCAACCGGGGGGGGGCCCTGCGGGCCCCCCCCCCAAACCGAGAAAGCCCCGCCCCCAGGCAGGATATGGCAAGCCTACAGGGAATGGGCCAGTCATGCCAATGTCAATGTGTCACTGTAATGGTTTGACCCAATGTGCCAATCTAGGGCCAGTTCTGGAGCATAATGCTCCTGAGTGGTGCCAGTCATATGGCCAGTCACATAAGGCCTCAGTAGCCAAAACAGTGGCTCAAATGTATTGGATTTTTTTATTGATACAAATACTTCATATTTCCTATATATGTTCAAAATGTCAAGTGGTAGGGCTGGCCAGGGAAGCTAGCACCAGTCAATTGCACTGAGTGATTCTCAGATGAGAACTAATGTTGTATGGGAGAAATACTGGCTGTGTTGAAATGTCTCACCCATTTTTAACAGCCTTTCAGAAGGCAGGAAAATCTTTCCTTTAAGAAAAACCTTTGATTTTGTGAATGGATCTTTTATTTAAACTCCTTTTAACTCCCCCCCCCCCCTCGTTCATAGTATTATCATGTTCATAGTATTATCATGTCTAAGTGGAATACAAGGAATACTCAGAGGTGGTTTCTCAAGCTCCTTCCTTTGAAATGCAGCCTACAGCACCTGGTATTTCTTGGTGTTCTCCCATCCAAACACTAACTAGTGTTGCCCCTGCTTAGCTTCCAAGATCAGATGCGGTGTGGGATATAAATGCATTATGATACTGGCGGATTTTATTTTCAATGCCTTTGCCAACAATTCCCCAAATTGATCACAGAATCCTATGAATGTTCATTCAGACATCAGTCCTGCAATCAACCTAAGCAAGAGAGTGCAGACTTGCACAGAACTTGGAAAGTTATTTTAAAAGTGATTAGTTATACTATAGCTTCATTCCCAATTAGATACCATTGGAGTTGTTTTTTAAAAAGGAAGAAACACTTTATTATTTTCTTTTTATAGAAAAATAACTTTTAAAAGGCAGCGTGACGGATTCTCTCTTAAGGCAGGTCCTGCAGTTGCAGCCCTTGAGCTCCTCAAGCAGTTAATTTCTGCATTATGGTAATTATCATAACTATGCATGGTATTCTAATTTGCGTTCTAATTGTGCATATTTATACAACGAATGGTTGCATTTTTCCTATCGCTGTATTTTTGCATTAACCAATGAAACAACCAGCATACAGTAATGTTTAAAGTGCTTGAGTTGGAACAGGGAGGCCAAAATTCAGATTGATCCTTAGACATTAATTTTACCACGTGACCTTGCCCCATCTTTGCTGAATGGATTTTCCACAAGGAACTAATTATTTTGTAGTGAGTTATTTCAACCTTCTGGGGCTTCCAACCATTATTATTTATTTATTTATTTATTTATTTATATAGCTCTGTAGATTTACACAGCACTGTACATAAATCAATAAACCCTTAAGAGTCTGTGAATGTGTATTACTTTGCACTGGTTTTCTTTCAAATTGGGACTGTTTTGGCATGTTTTACCTTAACAACATGTAAAGGTTTTTCTGATGCAAAAGCATGGAGGCTTCCTGAATTTTTGCATCAAGAAAACTTTTAGGTGTGTTAAGATAAAACATTATTATTATTATTAGTATTAGTAGTAGTAGTAGTAGTATCCTGCTCTTTTGCCAGTAGTGGGACTCAGAGCAGTGCCGTCCCAATTTAAAAGAAAGCATCTGCAAAGTAATACGCATTCATAGACTCTTAAGAGTTGGAAACCCCAGAATGTGGAAATAACGCATTACAAAATAGTTAGTTACTTGTGGAAAATTCAGCGTTTTCTTCCTAATAAAGGAGCTTGTAGCCTCACAAAGGATGCGAGAGAAACTGGATTTCACAGGCAGCATACTATCTGAACTGAGGACAACAACCACAGCATCTTGACCAAATGCAGGACTATGGCTAACATTGTCAATTTTTTAACTTTCTCTCTGCTGTATCATTTTTAACACTTTTGCCTGATGAAGAAGCCAGCGGAGCTTCGAAAGCTTGCAACATGTATTTTGCACATTATTGTTGATCCAATAAAGATAACACTAGAACTCTCTGGTTGAGAAAGCTAAATGTGGTCCAAAACAGACTGCAGAAATAATCCAGTTTGACACTGCTTTAACTGCCCTGGCTCAGTGCTAGGGAACACTGGGAATTGTAGTTTATTGTGGCGCCAGAGCTCTCTGACAGAGAAGGCTCAATGTCTCACAAAACTATAGCTCCCCAGAATTGCCTAGCATTGAGCCAGGGCAATTAAAGCGGTCTCAAACTGGATTATTTCTGCTGTGTGCTTTGGACCTGTCTCACAAAACTACAATTCCATGTGTGGGTTTTGGGTGAAACTAAAGTTTGCATGTAGGTGCAAGTGTTGCTTGTGTAACACTTTCATTGCTCCTAGACTGCGGCCTGCATTACCCTTGAAGTTTTGAATAGTTGAGACATTTCTGCAAGGAAAAGAAATACAACAAAATGAGACACTGCTGATTGTTAAACATAACTTTTTTGTTGTTATTATTTGATATGTTATTATAGTGAAGGCGTGCTTTTTGATACAGGATATAAACAAAGTTACTTGACCTGCTGTGCCATCCAAAGGAATCCAATGGTTACTACAATTTTACTATTGGAGAGGGGGAAAATAGGACTCATATGAAAGACATTATAACCTGCAAACTGTGATTTATTCTCCATTGTATTGCTGAAGGAAATGTATAACTGCAAAATGCCTAGTGACAACAAACCACTGAGGTATCTGATGACAATATTGATTCTTGTAAGACCGTGAAGACTAAGGTGGCTCAGGAAGCTGATTTGTAGTGACATGAAAAAGCAGCAACTTGTTTTGTTGTTGTGTGTCTTCAGGTTGTTTCTGGTTTATGGCAACCCTAAGTAAAATCTATCCTGGGTTTTTCTTGGCAAGATTTGTTCAAAGGAGGTTTGCCATTGCCTTCCTCTGAGGCTGAGAGAGTGTAACTTGACTAAGGCCATCCAGTGGGATTTGTGGCTGGGAATCAAACCCTGCTCTCTAGAGACATGGGTCCAAAACACACTGCAGAAATAACCCAGTTTGAGACCACTTTAACTGCTCTGAATCAGTGCTAGGGCATTCTGGGAAGTGTAGTTTTGTGAGACATTGAGCCTTCTCTGTCAGAGAAAGCTCTGGTGCCACAATAAACTACAATTCCCAGGAGTCCCTAGCACTGAACCAGGGCAGTTAAAGCGGTCTCAAACTGGGTTATTCCTGCAGTGTGTTTTGTATCCAACTGAAAAATGTTCCTTCCTCTCTAGTTCTGAATGATCAGGAAACATGATTCGAACTATGCATATATTAGCTGCATCCGCACTGAAGAAATAACCCAGTTTGAGACCGCTTTAACTGCTCTGGCTGAGTGCTAGGGAATCCTGGGAACTGTAGCTTGTGGCGGCACCAGAGCTCTCAAGCAAAGAAGACTAAATCTACAATTCCCAGAATCCCACACAGCACTGGGAGCCAGGGCAGTTAAAGCGGTGTCAAAGTGGGTTGTTCCTGCAGTGTGGATGCAAGTAAAGAGCGTTCGACTTAACACCGGAAGTGCGTGTCCAAATACAAAACGACCGAGCCTCTTTATACCTGCAGTGAACAGTGTTCGACTCAGTACCGGAAGTGTATATAGAAACGCAATGCAAGCGATCCCCTTTATATTGCAGGATGGTCTTTCTCTCTATGGTCTGTTTCCTCGGCTAGAAGGAACCGTACCGGAAGAGGCGGGGCTCACTGCGCGACGGCGTTTCCGCCTCTCTTCCGCCTCCCTCTGGGAGCCGCTCTAGGCTTCGGACTCTATGGTGGTGTTGGGCGATGTCTTCCTATTGTCCCTTCTTCCGGGGGCGCCAAGATGGCGGACGAGGAAGTGCAGCTGGAGCCAGAGGCTGGTGCTCCTCCTCGGGAGCCTGAGACCGAGGCTGCCGGGGACAGCGAGCTCCTGGAGAGCGGGGACGGGCTCCCTTTGGAAAGCAACGGCTACGTCTTGTACAGGTCCTTGTCAGAGGGAATGGTGTGGTGACCAGTCGCGTCCTCCTTTTCCCGGACGCGTCCTCCATTCCAGCCTCCAGCCCAGGAGCAGCGGGAGGAGTTCCAGCCTGTCCTCCATTTTGAGCATCACTAACAAGCACGAGCTTTTCATTTGATATGTTTTAGATTGACAACTATAAAAGACCAGCTTTGGTTGGGTCCTGTCCTCCATTTTGAGCCTGACCAAGAAGCATAAGCTTATAGTTATAGTTAGTGTTTCTAGCTTTTATAGCTTGTCCTCCATTTTGAGCCTGGCCAAGAAGCATGAACTTATATCTATATTTAGTACTTCTAGGTTTCACAGCTCTTGTAGGTTGTCCTCCATTTTTCTTGAAGGCCCTCCATTTTGAGCCTGACCAAACAGCATGGATTTACATGTATATTAGCTGTTTTTAGCATTTGTAGGTTGTTGTGTCCTAGATTTTTCTTGGACGTCCTACATTTTGTGGTGCCTTGTCCTCTTTTGTGGTTAGGACACCTAGTCACCCTGCTGAAACTGTTTTTTGTTGTCCTTCTGTGCCTTCAAGTCCTTTTAGGCTTATGACAACCTTAAGGCAAACCTACTACTGTACCATGGGGTTTTCCTGGCATGTTTCTTCAAAGGAGGCTTGCCATTGCCTTCTTACCATGAGGCTGAGGGGAGTGTGAGTCGCACAGGATCGCCTAGTGGGTTTCCATAGCCAAGCTGGGATTCGAACCCTGGTCTCTCAGGGTCCTAGTCCAACGCTAAAACCACAACACCATACTGACTTACCCCTGGGTAAACATCCTATTCAGGGCAGACTCAGGGTGTAGGAATAATGCGGTTTGATTGTTTTAACTGCTACAACTCCATCCTACAGAATGATAGGGTTTGTAGTTTTGTGTGGCACCAGAACTCTTTGGCAGAGAAGGTTAGAGACCTTGATTCCCCTAGGAAAAGGATAAATCATATTATTATTATTGTGAAATTAGAATCGTAGAGTTGGAAGAGACCGCAAGGGCCATCCAGTCCAACCCCCTGGCATGCAGGAAATCCAATCAAAGCATCCCCAATACATGGCCATCCAGCCTCTGCTTAAAGACCTCCAAGGAAGGAGACTCCACTACACTCCGAGGAAGGAGTGTGTTCCACTGTCAAACAGCCCTTACGGTCAGGAAGTTCTTCCTAATGTCGAGGTGGAATCTCTTTTCCTGTACAGTGGTACCCCGGGATACGAAATACCCAGGTTACGAAATTTCCGGGATACGAAAAAATCCCATAGGAAATAATTGTTCCGGGTTACGAATGTTTTTTCGGGTTACGAAAAAAATTTTGGTGCTTTTTTCGGCTTTTTCGCACGAAATCGCGGCTTTTCCCCATTAGCGCCTATGGCAATTCGGCTTACGAATGCTTTTCGGGTTACGAAAGCGGCGGCGGAACGAATTAATTTCGTAACCCGAGGCACCACTGTAGTTTGCATCCATTGTTCTGACTCCTTATCTCTGGAGCAGCAGAAAACAAGCTTGCTCCCTCCTCAATATGACATCCTTTCACATATTTAAACAGGGCTATCATATCACCTCTTAACCTTCTCTTCTCCAGGTTAAACATCCCCAGCTCCCTAAGTCTCTCCTCATAGGACATGGTTTCCAGACCTTTCACCATTTTAGTCGCCCTCCTTTGGACACGCTCCAGTTTCTCAATAGGATGGAGCAACAGCACTTAAAGTGGTGTCCAACTGCATTGTTTCTACAATGTAGATGCTCCCTTGACTCGAAGGAGGAATGAAGATCAGAGGAAGAAATACTGACAATCTAAAACAGTGTTTCCCAAACTTTGATCTTTCAGGTGTTTTGGACTACAACTCCCAGAAATCCTAGCCACCTTGGGCAACAATCAGGAATTCAGGGAGCTGAAGTCCAAAACACCTGGAGGACCAATGTTTGGGAACCAGTGATCTAAGATATGCAGATGACAGCATACTGCTGCTAGAAAACAACAAAGACTTTGGACAATTACTAAAGAAAGTCAAAGAAGAAAGTGTAAAACCAGGCTTTGTAGCCTTTGCCATGCTTAGGGAGTGAAAAGCAGTGCTGAAAATGGATTCTGAAACTAATACAAAATCCATTAAAGATTATGGACTTTCCTTAAAGAAAATAGATGATTCTGGATGTTAAGTAGCCAGAAGCCCTTCCTCTTAATCCCAGATGTGTGGCAGTTCTGTAGTTATTCAGGAATAGGGAAAGTCAATTTTATAACTTGCTCAGAGGCAGCTCATCTCTTCCGACTTCATATGTCCCATGGATGATAACTTGCATTAAAAGCACCTGTTTGTGTTTGAGTGTTTGTAGAAATTAAATCCAAGGCTTATTCAGACACTCGCAGGTAAAAACCACCTTAACCGGTATAACTGGTAGCAACCAACAGTTGCGTTTAAATTCAGGCTGTCTTCTTACCTTCCCTGCAAATTATACAAGTCTGCCCTGGGTTTTTACCAAGTGAAGCAAAAATGTATTGACAAATTTTACTAGTATGCTAGACTTCAACAACTTGCTGTTCTTGGTGTATCAGAGCGACTTGAGCTTGACTCTTGCAAGTTCTTTCTGAGGCTTATGCATAAACAGTGTAAAAATGGGAAACAGAATTATTATTATTTGCATTATTATTTTTATTGTTTTTAATTATTTTTTTTTAATGTGGATAACTACTGTATTAAGTTCCTTCTCAGGGCCTATACTAGTTCTGCAGTTAAATAAAATGCATATATCCCAAGAACTCATACATAACTGCTGGAAGACGTCCAAGTATTCATCTTTCAAGGAGTCAGTGACACTAATAATTTAATGCTCAAAAGTGCATTTTTGATTTTTCTGTAATATCTTCATACATCAGAAGGATTACCATCTGGATTTCTGTCTTGCTGTTTATAGTCATTAGCACATGCATTCATTGTTGGGGAGGTGTGGTGTTGCGAAGAACAAAATAAGCATGTAATGCTACAGTTAATTGATATAATATGTATTTATAGTTATATTTCCTATCTATTCAAACAGTGGTGTATATTATTAGTGCATCAAACAATAATTCTGTTGCTCTGTGTTTGACATAAGCTCTGTCATGCTGATACTATGCATGATAATATGAAAGTCTAGCACTAATTCAGATATGCAGGACACCATGATATTCTTTCTGCATGGTCATCCTTAGTGTGTCTTGCCTGTAATAACATGGAGATAGTCTCATCTGGCAGTACATGCTTATGCAGTTTTGGAGGGTGTCTACCATTTTCCTGATCATAAATCCTCTTTTAGAACTGGTTGAAATTATGGTCATAGATTTCTGGTTTACCCATAACCTTTTGGACATTGGTGCAAAGTACAAATGACGCTGAAGAAGTAGGGAAAAACTTATCTGAAATGAATTATGCTGGGATCCCAGATGGGTGAACCAGCTCCTGGACTTTAGGTATTAGCTTATTTTTTTCATTCATTAATATTCTGTTGAATTTTGGTTTTTACAGAGACAGGAAGGAATGGGCTGACCTTGAACCAGTTCCTCAAGACGATGGGCCACATCCAGTTGTTCAGATAATATATAGTGAAAAATGTAAGTAGTGCAGTGTTTTCAATGAACAGGTGGGATGCCCACCAAACAGTGGGCATATATGTTGAAATATGTCTACCAAAATAGGTTGTACCTGAATAGAGGGGCCAGCATCAGCCAACCTTCTCAGCCTTCATTGTCTCACTCACTGTTTTCTTATCAGCTTTTCACTTGCTGTCTTTGTCTCCTGGAATCTTTGCCTTTTGTCAGAAATGATATTAATTTTATGCTACAGTTCTGTGTGTACTTTTGTGAGAGTAAGCCTTACTGTACACATTTGAACTAACCTCTGTGTAAATATGCAAAGGATCATATTTCAAAATAGGAATGTTTGATAAATTTGGAGGTTGGGGAAGGCTCATTAGATTATTTGAGACATGAAAGAAGTAATGAAATTAGAATAACATGTACTTTTATCAATAAAATGGGCTTAACAATAATTTATAACCATTTATGGTTATCAGAGAACTGGTACGAAAAGTCAATTGATTTGAAAACTTAAAATACATTTCCAAAGAAAGATGTCAGGGTTTTCTTTAGTAGGTAATTTTGGTTTGCTAGATTTATTGCTCCTGTATCAGGAAGCAGAAACCAACCACAACTATGCACTTTACTATTGATACAGATTGTTTTAATGTGCGCTGTGAGCTACTATGGCCTCTAGATTGTCAAAAGCACAATATAAAATAAACAACTACAGAAACATCCAAATGATGCATGCTCTTAAAATTCAATTCCAGGAGCATTATGCTTTTCATGCATAAGAGAAGCGGGAGGGGGGAGGCAGGGCTCTGCTTCTGTGGTTTAGAATTTAAATCTCAGTTATAGGAGAAAAAGGACAGAAGGCAAAGGTAACATGGGATAAATTTGAACAAATTCTGTCCCCAACTTAGAGGATGAGTATCCCAGGGCTAAACTGTCCTTGAAGGAAGTGAAAGATAGAGGTGGTACTGTGTTTTGAAGTGTACCGGGTACAGTGGGCAGCAGGTGAGAATGGACATGGTTGATCTAGAAACCAGTCAACTTTAAAACAGCAGAGAGTGCAAGAATTAGTGAAGAAAATATTACCAGAAGACATGCAATACAACATGAGGCAGACACAATGGGCCAAAGCCGTGGAAAGCACTAAGCTAGGAACACAAGGAGTGTGTGCTAAATGGAGAGCCATTGTAAGAATCAGAAAGAGAATCATTCCAAGATCCAAATGACTAGAGACATCAGTGATTTTAACTGTAGAGTTGGATAGAGGTGAAAGAACCAAGATGTGATAAAGCAAACCAATGAGTGTTTCACTATATTGTAATTTTTTTTAAATCTAGTTAAAGATGTATATGATTACTTCCGAGCTGTTCTGCAACGTGATGAAAGGAGTGAAAGAGCTTTCAAGTTGACAGGGGATGCTATTGATCTTAATGCTGCAAACTACACAGTGTGGTATGTTCTCATATTATGTCTGTCTTCATTATGTTATTAGTTTTGATATATTAAAAAACAAATAAATTAGTATTCCTTAGTTCATATGTGCCCATAAAACTGGAAAAGATTAGTACTAATAAGACAAACTGAAACTTGCTGCTTGTGGTATTTGGGCAGCTTTTATCTGAACAGTTTCCCAAATGGCTCCTCTGTTTGTCTGCCTTTGAAGAGTAATCAAACTCTACCTGACCCAAAACATAACAGCCAAACAGTCTTATGGATCAAGCTAGAGGAATGATTTTTATTTACTTATTTATTTATAGTATTTATACCCTGCTCTTCAGCCACAGGTTCTCAGAGCAGCTTGAAGATTGCAAATTTGACATTTCCCTGCCCTCAGGTTTACAATCTAAAAGGATATGACATAAAAGGAGAAGGGAATAGCAGTGAGGAAGGCTTTATGCCACTTCTTTTTGCGCCGGGAAAATGCCAGGTTGGGGGTGTGGCATGCTGTTGCCGTAGCCTCAATCCGGCAATCAAAGGGGCAGCAGCAAGCCATTCCTGTTTCATCCCTAACTTGGTTATTCCAACCTTCAGAAGGCTTCTGATAACCAACTTATTTTTAAAGCTGTATAAGTTGGTTTACTTCATGTGTTTCAATATTCCTTTACAGCATATCTTTTTGTCTTCAGTTTTTCTGAAATACTTATAAGAAGTAAAGTGGTCTGAGAGTGTAATGGGGATTAATAAAACCAAACAAATTAAAACAAATACAGATATCCCTATCTTCACTAGCCAGAGAAAGTTTTTTCACTTGTATATCTACTGATCCATTTGGTATTCAGGGTTTTATGCATGTAAGAAAGAACTCTGCCTCTCTTCCAGCTCTTAGAATCATAGAGTTGGAAGAGATCGCAAAGGCCCCCCATTCCAGTCCCATTCTGCCATGCAGGAACTCTCAATCAAAGCATACCCAACAGATGGCCACCCAGCCTCTGCTTAAAGACCTCCAAGGAGGGAGATTCCACCACTCTCTGAGGGAATGTGTTCCACTGTCGAACAGCCCTTACTGTCAGGAAGTTCCTCCTAATGTTGAGGTGGAATCTCTTGCTAGAAAGCTTTGGGAGAAGCTGCGTTCTTCTCTCATGTGAAGCAGTTTGGAAAAGAAAAACAACAACAGAAGCATCTCATATTGTTCCTTCTTTCTGTCACAGTGCAAATGGGAGAAATTCTTTCTCAAACTGCATTTGTCAGAGGCTTTGGGGTGGTGGAGGTGTTAGCAAGAATGAATAGAGGTGAGGCTAAAAAGCCATGCTAATACTTTTGGAACCTTGTAGGCTTATGATTACGCACAGTTTCTTAAACAGAATATTTCTGTTGTATAGATGAAGGATGCTGTATAGCATATTACCTAATCTTTGGCTAATAATGTTGCTGAAAGATACCTAGCAATTCTGAGATCGGGTTTTTCTGACTTCCTGAACTATGTGTGAACCAAGTAATGTTTCAAATGTACTGACATCCTATTGAATATCAGTGGGAGTCCTTTTCTGGATTGTATTTCATTGGACTGCATTGGGTTACTTTATTTTTGAGGTCAAAAAGATTGTACAAGACGAACAGGCAAACATTGACTATTATAGCATTTCATTGACTATTTCACACACTCCTTCTCTCTCTCTCTCTCTCTCTCTCTCTCTCTCTTGGCAAGGGATATTTTATTTGACACAATTTATTTGCATGGGAAAATGCCCTGTACAATTTAAATTATTTGCAGAATTTTGTTCTGTACTGGTATATGTAGAAAGAATGAAGCAACTAAGTTTAATACTGGATTCCTCTCCCCCACATTTGTTTTGTAGGCATTTCCGTAGGGTTCTTCTACAGTCCTTGAAGAAAGACTTACATGAAGAACTCAATTATATCACAGCTATCATTGAAGATCAACCAAAGAATTATCAAGTCTGGTAAAATCCGACTTCTTTTGATGACACAAGATCCTCTTGTAAGGAAACACTTCTTTTCAGAATTAGAGGCACAACATTGTCACTTGTGAGAGTACTGTAGGTAGTTTGCCATAATTACCTGTGGCAAAAATTTATTGGAATGATAATTGATTTTGTATTCATGAACATTGATATACATAGGAAATTTAAGAGTGTGCAGTATTTCATGAAAGAAAAACAAAGAGGGGAAAGTAGGAGAGAAAAGTTGGATACGTGTATGAACAACAGTAAAAAAACCTTGAAATTTGACTAGGACTCAGTGGATTTAGGTGATACACTTGAGTATTGCTAAAGAGTATGAGGTGAAAGTTATGCCTTATTTAGTGAGCAAACCCATAGGGCAGGAGTAGGTAATGTTCAGCCTTCCAAATGTTGTTGGACTGATATTTGTCTCCAACAACATGTGAGAGGGCAACAGTGTGCAGTGGAATAAGATACAAAAGAGTCAGACATAATTCCACAAATCACTGTAGCATCACTCTTGAAGTACAGTTGGCCCTTCTTATACATGGATTTTTTATACACGGATTCAAACATACACGGTTTGAAAATATTCCAAAAAAGTATAAATTTACCTTGATTTTCCATTTTTGATAAGGGACACCATTTTGCTATGTCATTATATTTAATGGGACTTGAGCATACACGGATTTTGTTATACACGGGGGATCTTGGAACCAAACCCCAGCGTATAACAAGGGTCCACTGTATCATTTCTTAAACTCTTTGGTTTTCCAGTAAATGCAATCATCCTCCCTAGAAGAGTATTCTGATGTTTTGAAAAACAAAACAGGGACTGAATAAGTATTGTGTTTTTTAAAAGAAACAACAACAAACTATTTCTTAAATTTTTAGGCACCACAGACGGGTGCTGGTGGAATGGCTGAAGGATCCATCTCAAGAACTTGAATTTATAGCAGACATTCTTAATCAGGATGCCAAAAACTACCATGCATGGCAGCATAGGCAGTGGGTGATTCAGGTACGTTGATGAAGTGGTCATTATTGTCCTGGAAGGGATACATGTATTAAAGGAAGGCTTCTGTATTGCCAGGAGCCCTGAGAAGATTAAGTGATAACATAATGTATTTCTTGGTCATGAGCTGGGAAGGGGAGAGAAGGTTGGGAATAAGACATTGTTTCAGAAAATGTGAAACCCAGGTCCTCTTGTCAACCTCTTCATGTGATGTATTGTCCTAAGCATGGCCTCCTTCATATGTTTTCTCCTTTTCGTATAATTTTTTTCTCATGTTTTTCATCTCTTGCTTAAAAGATTTATTTGTTTTCTTTTCTCAGATTCTGCTTGACTTACTCTTTCTGTCCCTTAATATTAGAGTTATATCAGTTACTATCAATATCTGAAAATGAGGCAGTTTTCCTAATGTGCATCCTCTTTTAGCATTTCCCCTTATTTTGGGTGCCTAGGAATTTAAGCTATGGGATGATGAACTGGAGTATGTTGAACAGCTCTTGAAAGAAGATGTCAGAAATAATTCTGTGTGGAACCAAAGATACTTCGTAATTTCAAATACAACTGGTTATAATGATCCTTCTATTCTAGAGAGAGAAGTCCAGTAAGTAATCTTCTACTTGGCTTCATCTAATGACATTTACTCTTTACAGAGGCAAAAAAGACATGCATCATGCAATAACCTGAATGACAGACTGTGTTCTTGCATAATACAGTGGTACCCCGGGTTACGAATTTAATTCGTTCCACCGCCGCTTTCGTAACCCGAAAGGCTTTCGCAAGCCAAAAACCCATAGGCGCTAATGGGGAAAAGCCGCGATTTGGTGCGAAAAAGCGCCGAAAAGCACCAAAATTTCTTTCGTAACCCGAAATAACCTTCGTAACCCGGAACAGTTTTTTTTAATTGATTTTTTTCGTAACCCGGAAATTTCGTAAGGCGGCGATTTCGTATCCCGGGGTACCACTGTAGTAAATTCTCCAAGTGCTAGCTCTTACGTAGTACAAAGTCCACCTCGAACACTCAGTAGAAGTGGTGTCAGAAGACATGGAGGAGCCCTAAATTGACAAAACTACAAAAAAATGTCTGTTGTAGAAAAACTTTGATGGATAGGTCAGCCTTCAAAAACATCCCATGAATGTGGGGCACAAGCAGCAGACAGAAAACTGATCTTCAATTGCACGTGGTTTGATGAAAAAAGAATGAATGGAATGTAGTCTGGAATCATGAATAAAAGTGCTCTGCACTGTAGTATTATGCTGTGGTCTTAATTGTTTCTTTTTCTCTTTTGTTTGAGTATTTAGACAGATCATTGTAATTAGACAAAAGCATAAAAATGCATAGCTCTGAATATTTTTCTTTTTAAAAACTGAAACATTTCTAGTTTAGTCTTACATTAAGTATTAACATTTATTACATAAATTGTAGGCATAAACTAGTGCTTGTGATGACTGTTCTGTTTGCCCTTCTGCCAACCATTTGGAATTGAGAATACCTTGACTCTCATAGTATACAGACTGTTTTCTTCATCAGACACTTTGTTCTCCTTTTCAGGTACACCCTAGAAATGATCAAGATGGTGCCTCATAATGAAAGTGCTTGGAACTATCTGAAAGGGTGAGAGGATATGTGCTAGCCACTCCAAAACACAGAAAATAGTGCAGAATGTGGCACTGAGAATAGTAGTCAGCTTCCTAGATCCTGGTTTTAAACTTTAAAACAGGTTTCTGGTCTTTTTGACTTGCAAAAGATATGTTTCAAAGTTGTGTGAATTACATTTACCTGAAACCCTAGCAATCAGCATGGATGTTAAGCAGGATTTCCTGTGGTTCAGATGCCTTGCCTTTCTTGATGAATAGCCAAGCTAGAAAGAAAGTGTGTAAAAGAACAACAACAACAATAATAATAATAGGATTTATTTATATGTCGCCCAATCACTGGGAATCCGGGCGGCTTACAACAGAGGGGATAATAGATGCTTCCCTGCCCTCAGGCTTACAATCTAAAAAGACACGACACAAAAGGAGAAGGGAATGGTGAGGAGGGGAGGGATCAGCTCCAGCATTCTTCTCTCCCTCTGAGGCCTGGACCAAGGCAGATGGACCGGAGGGAGGGCTCTTCTTCTTCAGGCTAGCCCTGATGGAGCTGGGCCTGTCTGGTCACTCCCACGCAGGCTAGAGGATGACAGTTATGGAGGGAGGAGTCAATGTGATTATGCAAATGATAGGACAGAAAGTGATTTTTTTAAAAAAAATACATTTTCTATATTCACAAAGGATAATGAACATTTAAAAATAAAGAGCTTATAAATATGCTATTGATACCAGTAAGACAAGAAATCATACATTGTTGGAAAACTGCAAAAGATTTAAGTGTTAATGAATGGTTAAGTTGAGTTTGATGCATCACCTTAATGGAAAAGTTAACAGTACTATGAGATCAATAACAATAGGAGGTATGATATGTTTTGGACAATATGATATTTGTTTATTTACCATGCAGATGTAAATATAGAATAATAGGACCAGCAAATCAAGACACTTACCTAGTCTTCTGTACCCTAAGATTTGTTAGCACTTGTCTCCTTAGAAGAATAAGGATTTTAAATATACTTAGCCCCTATATATATATATATATATATATATGTCAACGCTACATTATATATAAATATAGCATCTGAATATTTTCCAAACCATCCATCCATGAACATTTTTGCTGTGCAGTGGCTGGACATCTCTCAAAATTAATTCTAGACATGGACATACTCATACAAAGGCCAAACGCCATCCCACATAAATCCTGTAATATGGAGGGAAGTCACACATGGGATGAATCTCAGGCCCATCTCTGTGTATGCGTTGTGAATATATAGTATTTTGGAATGAAGAGTTTTCTTTTCCTGGTTGCCTTCAGAGAAACAGATGTCCCAAAGTTTTTGAGCTGACAAGACTTAAAATAGAGTGAGGGATACTGGAAAGTTACTATACGGTTCCTTTTTCTTTTAATGTTTATGTTATAATAAAGATGTTAATTTTTGATAAGTAATAATGCATTAAAAAAGACCCATGTTTATACACTGAAATCTGGGTAATTATCTTTTAAAAATGTCTCATTTGGACCAAAATATTTTTATCTCAGACTAAGCGAGGCTCTGTACTTTCAATTTTCCTTATCATAACTCAAAGTAAATATCAGTCCCTTCAACCACATCATCCCCCAATGATCTAATTGTATACTGTACCCCACATTTTGCACCCATTTTATCATATTACCTATTATTATTATTTATTATATATTCTTTGATCTGTTCCTCCTAGATTTCCATTCTTACCAGTAACTTACTAGTAATACAGTTTACCAGTTAAATGTTCTTCATCAGTACACAGTTGAATTTCAATTCAGATATAGAGAGTTCCAAAACCATATCGTTTCTTAGCTATCTCAAATCTTTCATATATCTACCATAATGCTAAAACCTTCTGATTCCAGTTCATTTGTCTTTACTCAGCACTGACCTTCATCTAATATTAAAAAGTCTTTGTAAGTTACCCATTTTTTCTTTTAATGCTATTTCTTTTCTATGAAAAATTTCCTGTGGTGATACCCACAAATGTATCTTAGAGTGAAATCTTAATTTGTATCTGTTCCAAATTCTCAATAGAGTATATCTCACAGAGGCTGCCTCCCCACTGCAGAAATAATCCAATTTGACACCACTTTAACTTCCATAGCTTAATGCTGTGGAATTCTGGGATCTGCAGTTTGTTGTGGCACCAGAGGTCTCTGACAGAGAAGACTAAATGTCTCACAGAACAACAAATCATTGAATTCCATAGCACTGAGCCATGATAGTTAAAGTAGTGTTAAACGGGATTATTTCTGCAATGCGGATGCAGGCAAAATTATTGTTAAAATCCATATTTGTCTTACCTTTGTCATACCAAAGAGGCCCATGCCATCTAAACCTCAAATAAAATCCTTCTAAATCTGAATATAAATCTAGCAATCTCTTACTACTGAAAAACATCCAGTCTTAACCATACAAAGCAACAAGCTGCAAAATACAATTACAAGTCTGCTAACCCCAGTCCATCTTGCAAGATCTTAGACCTCATTCTAGGGATTTTTTCCCTAGCAAAAAAAAAATTTGACAAATCTTTATGCCTTTGTTTAAGTGGTACATCACTGGTCAGAATCGGAATTGTTTTGAAATAAAAATAATATATTTGGTAAAACATTCATTTTTATCATAGAAATTCTACCAGTGATAAGTTTTTCCCGTTGGAGAGCTCTGTCTTCTGTAGGAAATGATGGGTTTATGAACATAGTGGTTATCAAGGTATGCAGGTTCATTGTAATGTTCATAGTTGTGTTCTGTTCTAGGATTTTGCAAGATCGTGGCCTTTCAACATATCCAAATCTCTTAGGACAGCTGCTGGAATTGCAACCAAGTCACAGTTCTCCCTACCTGATTGCCTTCTTGGTGGATATATATGAAGATATGCTAGAAAACCAGTGTGACAACAAAGAAGAAACTCTCAACAAAGCATTAGAGGTTAGTCGTTTTTCAAGTAGCTTAGCTGGTCTGTTACCATTTATAGTGTGTTTCATACTTAACTCATTATCTTATCTCTTGTAGAATTGAATCACAGAAATTGAACAATAGGCTATCAGTTTACTGTGATTATACTAAATTTTGATATATAAAACAAATAGGCCATTTTTGAAAGTATATCACCAGATACACTCTCACAGAATCTATAATAATAAAGGAGGGTATCTGTTTGTGATAGATGTACATCCAAGTCTATGAAACGTAAAATTTAACATGTTTTCTAAGGAGACCCTAGGAGCTTGCATCTAGCAATTATTTGGACTTTTTAAAGACATAGGAACTAATTTAAATGTACCTGTGTTTGAAACCATGTTCAGTCACTAAGTGGGGAAACTTCCTTAATGTACACATAGTATTGCAATTGATAGTCTGAAGCTGGGGAAAGAGAGCTTTCTTTAGGCCAGTTATAAAGTTACCTAGCTATGCCCCCACATATGGGGTGGCTAGACCCCTTCTTTATGTTCTGTAGTGGGTTGGCCCAGGGATGTTAGCAATCATGGCTTTACTCAAACAGTGCAGGGTGTCTAATTTGGATAGTTTGATAGCTTTACTAAATGCTACTCAAGCATTGCAAAGCCAGATATTTTCATGTAACAAAAGGAAAATTAAGGAAATCACTTCAGCCAAAAACACTGTAACTATGGGCCCAAAAGGACTGGCCAAAATAAAGCTGCTTCAGGTCACTTTGGAGGTATGCTGTTTAAATGCTGCATGTGTGTTAAGAGGCTGGAAGCTGCGCCAAAACCATGCTCCAGTCTTAAGGACTGGAGCACAGCTTTGGTGCAGCTTCTGGCCTCTTAAGATGTGTGTGTCATTTAAACATCATACCTCCAAAGTGACCTGAAGGGAATAGTAATACACTACTACATCATACAGTTGCTTTTTTGGTTTCAAACTTGCCAGTGCTCAATGTTTGCTACTATAAAAATGCATTATGTTTAACAGTTTAGTTCAAGGCTATTATTGCTGTATGCATTTTTACTTCTGTCTCCATATGCCACTTCACACATTTTGAGTTGCATCTGATTTTCATATTATGCTTAATATAATTTAAGCACTCCCAACAGTATCTAGTCAGTCAGTGCCCGCTTTTTTACACATGCGTAGCAGGATTTCCAAAGGTAACATACTGCCTCCTTAGATTGAGTCCTGCGCTTGCTAATTAATACTTTGACAAAAATGGCTTATTTTTTATTCTTGACAATAAATTGTGGTACATCAGGTAAGGCACATTCTCTTGCTTAAGAAAGGAAGCAAGCAGGACCAGTTAATAATAATAATAATGTAATATAATAATAATAATTTGTATTCCACTTTTTCACAAAGGAATCAAAGCAGATTCAAACAGTATAATTAAAACATCAAACAATTAAAAATTACAATTTAAAAATCCCCAAACCCCAACCCTCCCCCCAATCATAAAAACAAAACAAGTGATCAACTTGATCAGCTGTTAGAATCCTATATTTATGTAGTGCCCATTAAGATGATTAGGTTTGCATTTTATCCTAGTATCCAGATAACTGTATTTTCTTTGCTCTGCCAAATCATAAAAGCCAGGCAGAGATATACTTCGATCTGAGGAGGATGTTCTACATTAAGAAGTGGGAAGCCCTGATATGCACTGATAAACCTCTGCATTACCTTGCAGTCCACAAATATTATTCCTTCCCTGCATGTACAAGTAATGAAGGGTCAATTTTTTGCCTCCAAGGGACTCAGTCTAGAAATAAACAAAAGGGATATAAGGAAAGGGAGGACCATGGAGTCAATGAGGGAAGAACATTCAGTTATTTTAATTGCGTTGTGTTGTGTGCCTTCAAGTCATTTCCAATTTATGGTGACCCTGTCATGGGATTTTCATATCAAGATTTGTTCAGAGATGTTTTGTCTTTGCCTTTTTTAGATTGTAAGCCTGAGGGCAGGGAAATGTCTAATTAACAAATTGTAAGCCACTCTGATAGTCTTGGTTGAAGAGCGGGGTATAAAT
>NC_056523.1:213144537-213162839 GCF_019175285.1 Sceloporus undulatus
TATTATTATTATTATTATTATTATTATTATTATTATTATTATTATTATTATTATTATTATTACATGGCTGAGTGGAGATTCAAAACTTGGTTTCTGGAGTCATAGTCCAGTGTTCAAACCACTATACCATGTTAGCTATTAATTCAATTCATATACATAGATTCATTTATTGTTGGATATGAAGACTAAGAGTACACCGTGATAAGTGGGAGGGGAAGTCATATTTTTCAATGTATGGGCCATGTAAAAACTTGCTGGTGATTAAACTAGTACTTCAAAGAGAAGAATACACTAAGCATTTGTTTCTGATGTGCTAGTCTATTAACATGGGGGTTTTTTTTAGTAGGAGGAACATACAGAAATCTGAGACCATCCCCAGAGTCTGCAGATGTACAGCTCATAGATTTGCCCTTCATTTTCCATAATGTGTAGAATTGCTCTGAATATGTAGCTAAGAAGCTATGGTCACGTAAATATAATCCTGGTAGCATGTGACTGGGTCACTTGTCATATTTAATGACATTTGTGTCCTGTCGTTCCTATAGCAAGCTCCTAAAAAAACATACATGGTATTGATCTCTTGACAGCATTGTGAGGAAGCTTATATTAACAGACATAATTTGCTTAAGCCATCCAATTAACTTCCTCTTTATCAAAGTGTGGCTTTACCTCAGGGTTGTTCTGGTTCTGTCCATTAATCCAGCTTCCCCAACCTGGCACCTTACAGATGTGCTGGAGTGTCATTCCCATCATCCCCAGCTATGTTAGGTGAGGATGATGATAGTAGTAGCTCAGCACATCTTCAAAGGCAATATATGGAAACAAATGCATCACGCCATGCTGCCTCTCTACCCTACTAGGTCTCATAGTGATTTGCTGACAATGAAATGGAATCCCGACTGAATTTGGTGGCTCTGTTCTCTGAATCTATTCATCTCTGGTTAAAATAAAAGCACCATGAGTACTAGCAATGTCCAACATGACTATTGTAGCAGCCTTTCTGAGGGCAGTACTGTGTATTTTCCAGAGTGTTCCTTTCTCCAAATGTGGTTGCATAGTAAAAGAAATAAGGGTGCGTGTTTAATAAGTAAAACCATGTGCTTAAATTACAAACTTGTAATTTTTTTCTATAGTTATGTGAAATCCTGGCTAAAGAAAAGGATATAATACGGAAGGAATACTGGCGATACATTGGAAGATCCCTTAAGAGTAAACACAGCCCAGATGAGGAACAGAATGTGCCAACTGAAGGTGATCAGCTATAACTTCATATTAGGAGGAAAAAACATGGCCTTCAGTTCTGTGTGTATTACACAAACTTTGAGTGGGGATTCCTAAGCAGACAGTTAAACAGAGCGTTGTCCCCTTCTCCCAAAATATATTATAACTATAAATTACTGCAGAGGTGTTGCTTCTAACTACACAGAGAATGCACAGAGTTCTATGTAACAAATAGACCCATGGTTTCTGCTGCTATAAAGGTTAGTTATGGGGTGGTCCAAAGCACTGTGCGTTCAAAAAACACTTAGTAATTACTTGAATTGTACCAAATAAAGGAATTGTTTCTTAACAGTATATAAATAATGCTGTACTAGCAAATTTAATGCCCTAAATCAGTTCCCAGCCTTGGCCTCCATAAAGTGGCCCATGTTCTCATAAAGCAAGCGCATGTAAGATTCTGAATGTATTTGAGTTGGATTGTAGAGACCTTGTGTACAGTGGATATATAGAGTAACTTAATTTTAGTTACTGTAAGGAGGGTAGGTAGTTGTGTACTGGAGGAGCTATGCAACACTGTGTTTTCATTGTACCCAACTAATGCCATCAATAATTTGTAATAAAGATATAGATACTTGCACAAGGACTGAATGTGTGTTTTGATACTGACCTTTTTAAATATCTAGAGCAGATTGAGGATTGTGCAGCCCTTCCCCGCCCCTCCCTCCCGAGGCCTTGAATTCCCCCAAATTTAAACTAAATCAACTGACAAAGCTTTTTTGACCAAAAATTGACTTCTGTGGGCCCATTTATCTCACTAAATACTGTTTAGCAGTCTCTTACCCCAAAGCAGTGTAGAAGACACCTAAATGTACTGTTTTAGTAACTTCTGGGTATTGTCAGGTGAGCTATTGCATCCCACCAGGGGATCAAAAATACCAAACCTATTGCCCTCTAAACACTGGATGATGCCCATCCTGATCCACAGTAAACATATCCAAAATAGATTTGTAGGCCCTGGCACATCTCACACTATGTGTAGTTTTGTTTAAAAGTACTTTTCTGTTTCTTTTCTGCCCACCAATGCTTTCAAAGCACTGGACAGTAAACCAGATAAACAGTTTTCAACATTAGAGACCCTAGGTAATATTTTTTGCTGCCTGCCTGAAGTTCAGCAAACATGGAGGTCAGTTTGACTTCGTTTGGGAGGGAGTTGAACAGTTGAGGTACTGCAACAGACAAAGTCCTAGCTTACATACTGATCAAATGCTACTAGCATGGTGGGAGAAACAAGAGAGCCTCCTCAATATCCTAGCAGCCTCCAGTCTTTCAGATATTCTGGTCCCAAGCTGTTCAAGCTTTTTAGATTAAAAACCAGCACCTGAATTGAGCTCAAACAAATAGAAAACCTGTGTAGTTGGTTCAAGACTGGTTACATATGGTGTCTTCAGCATATGCCAGACAATAGCCTGGTCAGCACGCTTTGCTCTAGCTTCTGAATGTTTTTCAAGTGCAGCCTGGCAGATTAAAAGAGGATAATCAACACGTAATTAAGGCATGGATCACTAGCCAAGTCTGCCTTCCCTAGGAAGAAGTGCCACTATAAGGCTATATCCTGGGGCCACAGGCACTCTTGGACACAGCAGTCTCATTGCCTTGCAGGAGCAATATTGGATACAAAACACACCCAAGCTCTGAACCTTTAGAGCAGTGATGGTGAACCTTTTAGAGACTGGGTGTCCAAATTCAAAGGCATTCCTGCACCAGGTAACACTGCCAGGGGCCAGGACATCTGGGGAGTAGGACTTTGCCCTCTGGGGCCAGGACTTCCCCAGAGACATCTGAAGGCCCAGGAGGGAAGAGAGCAGGCACGTGTCTGTTCCTTTTCTTCCCCCTGCCCTTCCGTGCCTTTAGTCATCTCTGGTGAGGCAGCTAAAGGCACAGGAGGGTGGGGGAAGATGAGGACCAGCTGTATGCCTGTTCTTATGCTTCCCCTGCCGTCTCTCCATGTGCCCTCAGAAATGGCTTCGTGTGCCAGAGAGGGCATGCATGCCATAGGTTTGCCACCACGGCAAGGAATACTCTCCTACCCAAAACAAGTTTTAATTCCACTGGCTGACTGGCTTTTCTGCTGGTTAACATAATTGGTTTGACTGAGCCTCAATTTGCTCACCTACATCCAGACCTTTTCTGAGCCATGCAGCAATTCAAAACTACAAATATTTTTGGTATCACTTAACAAAGAAACAGCTGTATATCATCAACATACCCCACAACTTCACACACACACACACACACAGAGAGAGAGCATAGGTGGGCAGTACTGAGCCTGAGGAAATCAAAACTAATACCCATGAAGCCAGGCAGGACAAGAACCACCACAAGATAATGTTACTAAATACAATAGCAGCCAAACAGTCTAGGAGAATAGCATGATCAATCTTAATGCCATTTGGTATCACTTAACAAAGTGATACCAAATGGCATTAAGACATCAAACGCCAAGAGTTTGATGTACTCAAACAGGAATACAGTATATTCTCCCAGTCCAGTTTCTGGCATAGGTCTTCCACCATGGTGATTTGGGATGATTCTGTCCCCAGACCAGGGCTGATTTCTATGGGCGAAACAGGATTCAAACCCTGATCTCCAGCGCTCAAATCACTGCACCATACTGGCTCTCTAGTTTCTCAAAGACCCTACCTAAAAAATAAAGCTGATAGTTACTAGCTAATACAGTCGGCACTTCTTATACACTGATTTTTTATGCACGGATTCAAGCATACACAATTTGAATTTTTTTTTTTAAAAGTATAAATTTCAAATATCAAACCTTGATTTTCCATTTTTTATAAGGGATGCCATTTTGCTATGTCATTATATTTAATGGGACTTGAGCATACACGGATTTGGGGGATCTTGGAACCAAACCCCAGCGCATAACAAGGGTCCACTGTAGTTACCAACTATAGTGGGATCCAGTGTAAAGTTCATCAACAAAGGTCTTGAAACTTTCAGAGGGACTGGGAAACAACTCCCTTAATCATTAAAAACTTCCACCAACAAATTGGCCAACCTGCTCTGATAGCTCTTACTAACCAGAATGGGCCAAGTACTTGCCTCAATTATTTCCTCATAATTTACCTTCTGTGTGGAGTCCATCTTGGAATAGATACAAATGATTTTTTTCAACAAAATGTTTTGAAATTCATTAGACTGGGTTTCTTGTCTGGAGTTCATATTGTAACGGCCATATAAATACTTGAGGACCAATGCTACAAAGGAGCATGCTAATGCAATGGAAGCAACAGAGAGCAACCTCTTCACTGCCCTCAGCAGTGCACAGCCTGCCCTAAAATGGCCCTGACCCATGTTTAATCAGATTCATCCCATGTCCTCCTTCACCATCATTTCAGTTGTCCATCCAAATGTTTCATGGCCCGAAGGCACAATTACAAACCATTCCAATTAGAATGAAAAAGTGGAGGACAGATCATTGAACTGTTGGTCTGTGAGCAATTAGAAAAGAATGTTGTGATTAGTAAGAACTAGCAGGGATTTCTCAAAACAAGTCAGGCCAGACTAATCTTATTTCTATGATGATGATGTTACAAGCTTGGGAGATCACATGAATGCTGTGGATATAGTGTATACTGACTTCTGTATGGCTTTTGGCAAGGTCCCCCATGATACTCTTGCAAACAAGTTGGGAGTAGACAATGCTAGTGTTAAATGGATTTATAGTTGGTTAGTGGACCAAACCAGAGTGTTCACTAGTGATTCCTCATTGTTCTGGAGAAGAGTAGCAAGTGGGGTGCTGCAGGGTTCTACCCTGGGTCCAGTGTTGTTCAGGATATTTGTTGATTATTAATATTTGATTACTTGGATAAAGGAACAGAGTATGCTCATCCAATTTGATGATGAAACCAAAGTGAAACAGGCAGCTAATTCTTTAAAAGACAGAATCAAGGTTCAGGATGACCTTAATAGATTGGATAAAGCTGCTGAAAATAACAAAAGCATTTTTAACATGGATAATTTAAGGTACTACAAAGGAAGGGGGTGTCAGATTTACAAATATATAATCAGTGACACTTGGCACAACATCAGTACATGCAAAAAAGATCTAGCGGTCTTGCTAGACCAAAAGCTATGTCAACAACATGATGTCATGACAAAAAGCACAGATCTGCTGCATCAAAAGAAGTGCAGTGTTGAGATCAAGGAAAGTACCAGAACCAACTCTCTCCTGCTTTGGCTAATCCTCAGTGAAGTACTGTGTCCAGTTGTGGACATCACAGTTTAGGAAGGCTACCAATAGAATAGAGAAGGGTGACTAAAACAGTCTTAAAAGTTGAGGTAGTTCAGTATGTTTAGCCTAGAGAAAACTGAGACGTGATTAGATAGTCATCTGTAAATATCTGGAGGATTGTAATGTGGAAGAAAGAGGTTGCTCCAGAGGACAGGATCTAAACTAATGTATTCAAATTACAAGACAGAGGATTTGGACTGGAAGCATAGACTTGTAGAATCTTAAGAGTAGGAATGAGTGACAAGGGAGGTCCTGGTTCAGCCCCCGACATGCAGGAATGCACAATTAAAACCCTCATAAAAGTCGTCCATTCAACCTTTGTTTATAAACTTCCAATGATGTAGAGTCCACCACTCAGAGGCAATCCATTCCACTGTTGATCAGTTCTTACAGTAAAAAAAATATTCCTAATGTTCAAGTAGAATCTCCTTTCTTGTAATTTGAATCCACTAGTTTATGTGGTATTCTCTGGAGCAGAGCAAACAAGCTTGCTCAATCTTCTACATGACATCCCTTCAGATATGGCATTTAAAGATGGCTACTATGTCACCTCTCAGTCTTCTCTGAGCTAAACTTAATAAGGCTTGGTTTCCAGACCTTTGCTGCCAACTTCTTTCTTTCAGTAAATCTCAAAGGTGCTACAAGATCTCTCTACATATTGTTTCCAGATCTTTGGTCATCTTGAATATTGCTGGGCAGCTTGTCAATATTCTTTTTGAACTATGGTACCCAGAGGCATGATATAGCACTATTATTCCACTGCCATGGTTATATCCTATGGAATCCTATATATCCCATGGAATCCTGGTGTTTGTAGTCTGGTGAGGCACTAGAACAGTGATGGCAAGCCTATGGCACGTGTGCCAGAGGTGGCACTCAGAGCCCTCTCTGTGGGCACATGTGCCATCGCCCCAGCACAGAGTTTGCCAGAGTTTGTTACTAGAAAGCCAGAGGGACATGGCACTTTGCAATTAATAAGTGGGTTTTGGGTTGCAGTTTGGGCGCTCGGCTTCTAAAAGGTTCACCATCACTGCTCTAGAACACTCTGTCTGAGATTTCTAAATATCTCTCCTAAACTGGAAACCCCAAGATTCCTTGAGACAAAACTATGGCAGTCAAAGGTGAATAATGGCACTATAATTGTGTGATATGGATGGGCCCCAGAACTGGACACAGTACTCCAGATGAGATCTGGTGAGAGCAGAATAGAGTGGCACTACTACTTCCCTTGATCTAGACACTGCATTTCTGCTCATGCAGCCTAAAACTCAATGGGCTTTTTTGGCTGCCACATCACATTGTTGACTCATGTTTAGCCTGTGGTCTACTAAAACACCTGGATCCTTTTCACATGTATTGCTTTCAAGCCAGGTGTCACTGGTCCTGTATTTGTGCATTTCATTTTTTCTGCCCAGATGTAGTACCTGTTAAAATTCATTTTCTTAGTTCAGGCTGGGCTCAACAGCCTCTTAATATCATTTTGAATACTGATGCTGTCTTCTAAAGTATTAGCTACCTCTCCCTTCATTTGGCATCATCCGCAAATTCAGTAAGCATTCCTTTTATTCCATCTTCTAAATCATTTATAAAGATATTGAACAACACTGGGCCCAGGACTACACATTAGGAATAATTTACTAATGGTAAGAATTGTCTGACAGGGGAATAAAATGGCCCTGGACCTTTACACTGGATATTTAAAAACAAAACAAAAACAGGCTAGACCTCTCAAGGATGCTTCAGCTGTGGATTCCTACACAGGCAGAGTTAGACTACAGAGGCCTTGTGAGCCATTTCATGTTCTATTATTCTGTACACAATACTGCAAAATATAGGCTTGTGGCTCTAAAATCATTACTCTCCTGCTTCTGTATGATTTTAACATCTTTGCCTGATGAAAAACCTAGTGGAGCTTTCAAAGCTTGCATGATGTATTTTGTGCATTTTTGGTTGGCCCAATAAATATGTTGCTGCTTTGTGGATTTGGGATGTTATTGTATTTTGTTGTATGGCCACCATGGCTACCCCGACTATGTTTGCAGCACTTTTATATTACCTTGAACCATAATGCCTTTTCAGCAGAATCATTTCATGCATTCAAATGGTTGTCAAATATAGAAACATTTGGAGATGAAGCAAGTTTAGCAGAGTTCAATAAATGCATATTAGTTCTGAGCATTTCAATATGTGTGATACCCGTTCAGAGGCGCTTCAGTATTCAATGTTGCTTTAATATCTACTTTTAAATATTCTGATCCAGATAGCAGAGGAGAGTTTTCTCTTATCAGCATAAAGAAGAACTTTGAATGATGTGCAAAGGAAGGAGGCATAACCTGAAACGTCATTAAAATGCTGAACCATATCAGAATACATCACTGAGACATGTTCTGGGGGGGAAATGCATATCAAAATATTCTTGATATCTTCAGTGTCTGCATTCATGTATAATCCTGCATATACTTCCTTGCTTACTCTTGCTGGTGCAAGCAGATTGTCTGTTCCTGCTTAGCAGAAACAAGAAAATCCAGGAAGATGTAGTTTACTGTGATGTCTGAACCCAAGTTCCTGGTTTGTCAGCTCCATATAAGCCTGGATTCATCAACCAAGCAACAAAGCCTGTGTTGGTGCTGCCTACAATACCATACCTTCCAACATTTTACAGATGAAAACTGGGACACAGATGACAGGTCAACATCACAATGTAGTAATGTTGTAGGTATTAGGGAGCAAAATTTATTATGAAGAAGAATTCATAAATTAGAAGAAACTGCAGCAGCTTGCTTTGGTTCGAGCCTACTATCCTCTCCTCTGGATCTTGCTAAGTTAATTGACTATCCCTGGCTTTGGCACTTTGAGCTCAGTTTGCAGCAACTGAAGTAAACCGATCACAAAGGGGGAAAGTGAGGAGAGAGAAATTGTACATTTTAAAAGCAAATGAGAAAGTGAGACAGCAGAAGATTAATCAGGTCCATCACTGCCAAATCAGGACAGCTGGAGGGTATGCAATCCTGACTTGCTTGGGAACAACAAACCCAGATCCTGAGTTTAGACATCACCATAAAGTGTCCCTTCCTTGTTTCACATGCTTGTGCCAAGCACTGAGTTTAGCAGCTTGTTCAAAATAAGCCAAGAATAAACCAAGAAGACAAAAAAGCTATAGCTAATTGTGTTGTTGTTGTTGTGTGCCTTCAAGCCATTTTTCACTTATGGTTATGATGTTGGAGGTTTCTTCAGAGGGTTTGCCATTGCCATCCTCTGAGGCTGAGAAAATGTGACTTTCCCAAGGTCACCTGCTGAGTTTTTATTCCCAAACTGAGCCCTGGACTCCAGAATCATAGAGAGCCAGTGTGGCATAGTGGTTTAGGTGCTGGACTGTGACTTGGGATTAGGGTTCAGTTCCCAGCTTGGACCTGAAACCCACCAGGTGACCATGGGCAAGTCACATGCTTAACACTCAAACCGCTACACGACACTGGGTCTCTAAACTACCCTAAATGTAACATAAGTCTGACAATTACAGCAGCAGCCCCATGCTTTATTCAGACTCATTTGACATGTAGGATAGTTTAGAGAGCCACCATGGTGTAGTGGATTAAATGTTGGGCTATGACTCTGGACTTCTTGTTGTTGTTGTGTGCCTTCAACTCATTTCTGACATATGGCAACCGTAAAGAGAACCTATCATGGGGTTTTCTTGGCAAGACATGTTCAGCGGAGGTTTGCCATTGCCTTTCTCTGAAGCTGAGAGCATGTGACTAGGTATCTCTGGAAAGGCAAGGATGAATAACAAGAGTAGTGGTAGTCCAAAACACTTGAAGAGATCAAGATTTCAGAAGGCTGGCTTGGGTGAAAAGTATACATGTTTTGTATACTCCCATTGTTACTCATCCTTGCCTTTCCAGAAGTAGCCAGGATGGAGAGTCCTAAGTGAATAGTTTTTTGTTAATGTGTGTGTGTGTGTGTGTGTGTGTGTGTATAATGAACTTCCATAAAAACATTTATCTTCAACAGCTAGTAATTGTCACCACTTTAAAAATATAATTAACTGCTCCTACTTCTTTGTTGTTGTGTGCCTTCATCATTTACGACTTATGATGACCCTAAGGCAAACTTATAATGGGGTTTTCTGGAGTCTAAATATGAACAGTTTTGAAAAAACAATTGATTATTTTCAACAACTTAATTAAAGGGCTGAATCTACCAATTTAATTGATCACCATTCAGATAACTTTTGAAAGGTGGCACTGCAACCTTATATGTCTTCAGATGGAACATTCAAAGAAATGTGAGGGAAGGTTGAGACTCTGCTAAGTACTCCTGTTATACCTGCCAAATTGATAATCCGGGCACATGTTTTGGTACTGTGTGCCTTCAAGTCCTTTCTCACCTACGGCAACACGTGGGGGAATTAAGGGGTTTTCTTGGCAAGGTTTGTTCAGAGGGGGTTTGCCTTCCTCTGAGGCTGAGAGATTGTGACTCACCCAAAGTCACTTAGTGAATTTCCAAGGCTGAGCAGGGATTTGAACCCTGGTCTCCAGAGTCAAAGTCCAACTCTCTGGGGCAAGTTTAATAGCAATAATTGTAAGAGTAATAATTCCTGTCTACTACTCCATCTTCCAAACTTAATCTTATGAGGATATTGTTATTATGTTTCCCGTCGTCTACCTCATCTTTCAAACTTAATCTTATGAGAATACTATTATTATTATTATTATTATTATTATTATTATTTCACATTCATAAAACCATGAGACAAGAACTGGCTTTAGGATTATATTCAGGGGTAGCCATGTTGGTCATATAGCAACATACAATAATATCCAAAATCCACAAAACAAAAAAGGAAAGTGATGGGCAAGTAGATTGAAGATTACCAGGAAATATAAAAAGGGAAAGACAGATATGACAGAACGAGTAGGAAAACATAACAACGGATGATGAGAAGGTCTGAGAAAGTGAAAAGGAAGGCGATGAGCAAGTAGATGAAAGAATATCATGAAGGATGAAAAGGGAAAGATAGATATGAAGGAAAGAGTAGGTAAATGTAAGAAGGACTGAAGCAAGGGATCTAGAAGTTTAAAGCTGAAGATGTATGGTTTAGAGATTTTGAAAAATGGAAAATGAGTATATAATAATACCAGTGACTGTATATGTTTATATGATATCCATACAATTTTCTTTTAACTTTTTATTTCTTTCTGTTTAGTTTCTTTGTCCTCTTTTTGTGTGACCTGCATATATTTAATAAAAAATATACCAAAAGAACATAACAAAAACAAAATCCATAAAGCAGTGATACCTTTATTCTACCAGACAATGCCTCATATATTTTGTGCATTTTGGTTGGTGGAATGAAGGCAGCACTGTTTTGTGGATTTTGGATGTTATTGTACTGTATACTTTGGATTTGGAAAGAGAATACTTTCAGCTTTCTACAATATAATTCTCAAAACTTTGCCCTTCAAAGAGATGACTTTACAGCCTTTCTCAGTAAAAAAAAGCATGACACTATGACATAATCTTTGTATGAGGTCACACTGCCAGTAATAGAGATGGACACTTTTTGGGTTGTTGTGAAGCACATTGAAGCAAACATGCCCTCAGACAAGATGGCCGCCTTCTAAACTCTATGGTTAGCAAACTGGGCAGAGCGCCACCTGCAGGAAAGATGGGGTACTGGTAAAAGGAGAAGTAGAATAGAGCAGGAGTAGAAAGAAATTAGGGGGAAATGGGTACTGCTAGCTTTGACATTGATTGATTGATTGATTGATTGATTGTGCTTTTTAGCTTTTGTATATTTTTATGTGGTTTAATACTGGTTTTAGATTATTTTAACTGTTATGTCTTTTTAAATGGTTTTTATCTGTGAGCTGCCTTGGATCCCTTCTGGGAGGAAGGCAGCATACAAAATAAATAAATAGGTGCCTAAGAAGGATGCAGATTAGGAGAGATGGGAGAAAAGGATGCAGATTAGAGGAGATGGAGAAGGTAAAACAATACGTACTGTATTGTCAATCTAAGGCCTGTTACAGACTGCCAAAATAAAGCTACTTCGGGTCTCTTTGTAGGTATGCTGTTTAAATGATGCATGCATCCTAAGAATCCGGAAGCTGCACCAAAGCTGCACTCCGGTGCTTAGGAATGGAGTGTGGCTTTGGGGCGACCTCCGGACTCTTAGGACCCATGCATCATTTAAATAGCATACCTCCAAAGAGACCCGAAGCAGCTTTATTCTGGCAGTCTGTAACAGGCCCAAGAAGCATGAAGAAACTGCTGGGTTGTAAAAGGAAAGAAGAGTCAGGTATAGCAAGAACGGAAGGATGCATGGCACTAAAACTTAAAGTACATTCGTCCCTCCACATTTGCGGCTCTGACTTTTGCGGATTTGATTATTCACGGATTTTATTAGTATGTTCTCTCTAGAAATATCTAGGTCCTCCAGTGCGACTCTATGGTCAACTTTAACCAAAAGTCGCACTGAAGGATCTAGAGATTCCTAGAGAGAATTCTCCATTAGGCCTTTGTAGCTCCTCCAGTGCAATTCTATGGTCAATGGAATTTACCCCATGGGAGGCTAAATGCCCAAATCCCATGCAGAAACGGGATTTAAAACTCAGAAAAATCCTGCAAAAGCAGGCTCGTTTTCAGACACATTAGGGGCACTGAGAATTAATCCGGCATTAACCTGCACAGAAAGTGGACAAAATTAGCCATTTTTTACTTTTAGGAAGATCCCAAAATTAAAAAGCAGCCAATTTTGTCCACTTTCTGTGCATGTTAATGTTGGATTAATGTTCAGTGCCCCCGACATCATATGAAAACGATCTTGCTTTTGAGGAATCCGTCCACTTTCTGTGCGGGATGCCCCCCGACATCGTCTAAAAAGATCCCGTTTTTGCGGGATTTTCCCAATTTCAATCCCGTTTCTGCACAGGATAAACTCTGTGTGATAAACTCCAAAGTCTGGCACAGAGTTGTACTGGAGGACCTAGAGATTACTAGAGGTGTTCTCTCAGGTAAAAACATAGTGTTTTTATTGTTTGCGGTTTTTCCACATTCATGGGGGGGGGGGTCCTATGCCCCTAACCCCAGCAAAAGTGGAGAGATGAGTGTATATCTTATTACTTAGGGATGAGTGTATAATCTTAATAATATTTATTTTCCTTCCTTGGGATCTGTTTCAAAGTTATATGAGAATTTGCTAATCTAACTCAGAACAGATTAGCCTGGAAGGCAGTCACACTGCAGTAAATGTTTAAGAACAGTGTAATATAGGGCCTGAACAGACAGGCCAAAATAAAGCTGCTTTGGGTCACTTTGGAGGTACTCTGTTTAAATGATGCATGCGTCTAAGAGGTCAGAAGCCATGCCAAGTGCTAAGGACTGGAGCGTAGCTTTGGCGCAGCTTCTGGCCTCTTAAGAAGCATGTGTCATTTAAACAGCAAACTGGCAAAGTGACCCGAAGAAACTTTATTTTGGCCTGTCTGGGCCCATAGAATGGGAGTAGGGATGGGAAACCTTTAACCCATCAGATGCTTTTGACTAATTCACAGAAATCCCAAACCGTGGGGGCTTCCAAACACCTGGAGAGCCAACGGTACTGAAATGTGAAGGAGAATTATATGGATGCCAACAAGACGAATAATGGGTTTTAGGCCTAAATAACCTACAGGTACCAGATCCTGTCTGATCTTGGAAGCTAAGTAGGGTCAGCCCTAATAAGTATTTAAGTGGGAGACTGCCAAGGAATACCATGTGCTGTAGGCTACTGTATATTTCAAAGGAAGGAACTGGCAAAACCACCTGAGTATTCCTTGCCTAAGAAAACCCTATGAAATTCATGGGGTCGCCGTAAGTCAACAGGCAACTTGAAGGCATATATACACATAACAGTAATATCGATCAACAGTCAGCTTTCTGTTTAAAACATTAGTAGGCAATCTATGCCTTCATATAATTAAACATTGCTTGTTAAGTCTGTGTGCTGTGGGATCCGAGATGTTATTGTGGTAAGTGATGATGAATAAATTAAATAATGCAAAACAAAACTAGAGATTGCTGTAAAAATATTAATAGTTAACATTTAGAATGCTGCAAATACTTCATACATATTATTATAAATACATATTATCTCAGTAGATTATCATCACTTCAGTGAGATTTAAACTAGGAATTTCTCAGATCATAGTCTTGATCTCTTCTCTGCCCATTACATTTATCCCTTTTCTCAATCTGTTGTTGTTGTGTGCCTTCAAATCATTCCTTACTTATGGCAACCCTAAGCCGACCCCATCATGGGGTTCTCTTGGCAAGATTTGTTCAGAGGAGGTTCACCATTGCCTTCCTGAGTGCTGTCCAAATGTGTTGGACTACAGCTTCCATCATTCTGTGTTGAAGAAGGTTTTAAATCCCCTCTCCCTTTGTAAGAGGAATGGGCAATATGTTGCTCACTGAATTTATATCTGAACTGCTTTAAAATAATACATTAAAGTATGCTAATAAGGGATAAGGATTGCAGTCCAACATCTGGAGAGTCACAAATTGCCCTTCCCTGCTTTATAATATGGATATTAGGCTATCCCTAATATCCATATTATAAGGTTTCCTATCCCTATTCCCATTCCCATTCCCAGGTATGCATTAACTCCTGGTCTCAGGGGAGTGTACACCAGGGTGAGCAGGGTCTAACCCATATATTGGTAGGGCTGCAGCTGGTGATGGGCCACCCTCCCCTCTTCACTCCCTTCATGTGACAATCAGAATTTTATATCCTGAACAATGTAAAGAGTTTGCTATAGCAGGAGAAAGCAAAAATAGGATTGTTGTTTTGATATTAAAGTTTTCTATTTCAAAAGTATTTTGGAGCAACCCAGCAGTTGCACTAGCCATTCAAATACTGAAAATAAAAGACAAGGAAATGTAATCAATTGTGTTGGTTGTGTGTGTCATTTGTCAGCAACTAGATTATCTAGAGATGCACTTTGAGAGCTGAAGGAAGATAAACCACCACCTCAGTCCCCACCCTCTAAAACTGTTTTGTCACCATAGGTTTATGCCCAGATTTTGTGGCTATGTTGCTGACAATCCTGTTGGAGAGGCGGGATAAAAATAAATTATTATTATTATTATTATTATTATTATTATTAGGGAAACCAGGCTCCTGCATGGGGACAAATTTGGAACAAGATCCTCCAGTTACTACCTTCAGATATACAAAAACTAATTAAAAGGGGTAAGTTTTCTTCTCCCCAATTAATTTACACTTTCATTTCTTTTTGGTGAAGCCTTCATTGCAAACCATGACAAGCTATAATACTGAAAAACATATGACATCTCAATAGACCTCCAGCCCATTTGTTCTTGTTTCAACAAATACAAGACCATAAAATTTGGCATGATTGCTGGTGATGAAGGTGAGAGACTAGGGCCTGTTAACAGTAACATTGTGTCAGGAACAAAGATGTCATTCACACTATGGAACCGCATCTATGTGCATCTCTGCGAGTTTGGTTGCTCACATATGTCAGCACTCGAATAAAGATGGAGTGGATGATGTGAATGTATTTGGAGCACATTCAAGGGGTTATTAAGATTCACATTGTGGGCAGTGTGAATAACCAATGCGAATAGACCCGGGATTAAACTCTGCTTGAACACATTTCAAATAGATTTGCATCACTGACTCCATGTTTATTGAAGTGCTGGCACATGTGAGCAACTGACCCCACAGAAATGTGCAGAGATGCAGCTCCATAGTGGGAATAAAAACCTCAGAATGCATAAGTGACCTTATTCACTATTATTCCACTAAAAAAACCTGATGTCTGAATTATCCCCAAGGCATGCAGAGCTTTATCCCAGTTTATCCCAGGTCTATTCGCGCTGGTTATTCACACAGCCAACAATGCAGGGTTTTTTTAGGAAAATGGAGGAAAAACCTGACATCGATTATCCCAGGTTAAGTGGGGGGGTTTTTTTGGGCAGCCCCCTCCCCAAACTTACTCAGGTGCATTAAAAATGCATGTGAACATTTTTAGCATGTGAAGAGTCTACCTAGATTATTTTTACCATCTGAATAAGAGATTCAAAGCATCTTCTGGGCTGCAATTATCCCTATTTGTAAAACATTTTGTTCCTCTTTTTACAGTTGCCCAGTACTGTATTTTAAATTGGATTCTTACAGTGTTTAATAACGAACTCATTTTTAGATTTAAGGAGATTCTGGGCCAGAAATGGTATAGTCTAGAGAAGCATATCCAAGAAAGAGATTTCTGCATTGTTACCTCAAATAAATCTACTGGGATGTCAGTGCAACTTTGGGGAGTCCTACTCTACTCTCCTGAGGATATACCAAGGAGAGAGATGTTTTCAGTGCAGCTCTCAGCAATAAGAAAGTGTGTTAAGAGAAGGCTTAATAGATGTAAATACTCCTCCAGTTCCCAGAGTGGGAGATTCTGATAGTGAATTCAGGGAGAAATGTCCCCTTTGGGTGCTCTGGTTTGGAGGGGGAAAGGGGGATAGAAAAAATATCAGCATAATATGAATTTGAGAGGGCAAACCAGAAGGCCTAGCCTTTCTGTATCTTTACTTGGAAACCAGAATTTCCATTGCCTGCCTCATATATCCATGCAAATTCTATTCTCACTAAAGCAGAGTAATTCAAAGAGAAATGTCTGAGTGATTTTTGGTTTGGGAATAAAAGGGCAGAAAAAACTACCAGGATAATGAGTTTGAGAAGGGAAACCACAAACCCAAGCCTTTCTGCCTCCTTACTTGGAAATCAGAATTCCCACTGCCTTCCTCCTATATCCATGAAAATCCTATTAAGGCAAGGTAATTCAGGGAGAGAAGCATCTCCTTTGGGTGCTTTTTGGTTTGGGGGAAAAAGGACAGAAAGACTATCAAGATAATACGAGTATGTAAAGGGATCTTGCAGCACCTTTGAAACTAACTGATCTCTTTCAGTTAGTCTCAAAGGTGCTACAAGATCCCTTTGCATACTGATTTTTCCAAACTAACAGTTATGTCTTTGAAGATAATATAAATTTGAGAGGGGAAACCAGAAGGCCAAGCCTTTCTACATCTTTACTTAGAAACTAGAATGGCCACAAATCCTATTCTCATTTGTTGTTGTTTTGTGCTTCCAAGTTGTTTCGGATTTATGGTGACCTAAGACAACCCTATCACAGGGCTTTCTTGGCAAGTTTCTTCAGAGGAGGTTTGCCATTGCCATCCTCTGAGGGTGTGACCTGCCCATGGTCACCCAGTGGGTTTCATGGCCAAGCTGGGAATTGAATCCTGGTCTCCAGAGCCACAGTCCAGCGCTCAAACCACTACATAATTTAGGGAGAAATTTTTTATTTGGTTTGCTTTTTGGTTTGGTAAAAAGGGGGAGACAAAGATATCAGGACAATATGAGTTTGAGAGGAGAGAAATCCAAGCCTTCTTGAATCTTTACTTGGAAATCAGAATTCCTAGTGCCTTCCTCCTATATTTGTGCAAATCCTATTCTCATTAAGGCAAGGTAATTCAGGGAGAGAAATGTCTCCTTTGGGTGCTCTTTGGTTTGGAAAACAAGGGAGAGAAAACACAGTAGAAAAACATGAGTTTGAGAAAGGAAACCAGAAGCCCAAGCCGTTCTGCATCTTTAATTGGAAACCAGAATTTCTACTACCTCCCTCCTATATCTGTGCAAATCCTATTTTCACCAAGGCAGGGTACAACCAAAATGCACAAAATCTGTGTATTCTATAAAGGTATTGGTTTGGGGAAAGGGGTGAGGAAAGGTATCCAATAAAGGTATCAAAAGTCTCAGTCCAATAAAGGTATCAAATAGGTTGGGTTGGCAGGGAAAAGGGGGGGGGGAAGGTATCCATTAAAGGTATCAAATCAATGTGTTTTGGAAAAAAGTGGGGGAGAAGATGCATCCAATAAAGGTATCAAAACAGATTTGGGTTGGGAAAAAAGGAGGGAGAAAAAGTACCCAGTAAAGGGTTCATCAACCCAAGAAAGGTTTCAAAATAGATCTGGTTTGGAAAAAAGGAGGGAGAAAAAGTACCCAATAAAGGTATCAATCCAAGAAAGGTGTCAAATTAGGTTTGGTTTAGGGGAAAAAAAAGGGGGGGGGGAGTACCCAAGAAAGGTATCAGTCCAAGAAATGTCTCAAACTAGATTTGTTTTTGGGGGAAAAGGGGGGAGAAAAAGTATCCATTAAAGGTGTGAAGGCTCTCAACCCTATAAAGGTATCCAAAGGCACCAATAAAGGTACCATAACTTTGGTGCCTTTTGGATGTCATGGTACCTTTTTTGTGGATTTGGGGAATTTGTTGTGCCCTATAAGGCCAAGAGGGCTACATCAGGGTTACCCCGGGGTCAGAGACAAAAACAAATCCATTATTTTTTGGGGTGGTGTTGGTGTTGCTTCCATGTTCCTCTAAAGCCCCCTCAGCCTCTGAAAGCAGAAGGTCTCAAAATGGCGGAGGTTGTTCTTATAAACTTTCCCCTCAAGGTCCCCATTTTGTGTCCCTTAAACAAAAAATGGTTGACTGAGGAGGGGACAAGTGTTTTTGTGAGAGGAAGAAGGCCTACACTCCCTTTCCATTCTCTGTCTCTCTGTCTCTGAGGAAGGGGGGATAATAATAATAATAATAATAAGGAGAGAGAGAGAAACAATAAATAAATAAATAAATAGGAGAGAGAAAAATAATAATAATAAATGATAAAAAGGAGAAACAATAAAATAATAAATAAACAAATAAATAGGAGAGAAAAT
>NC_056523.1:213162849-213187103 GCF_019175285.1 Sceloporus undulatus
AATAATAATGATAAAAAGGAGAAACAATAAAATAATAAATAAATAGGAAAGAGAAAAATAATAATAATAATAAATGATAAAAAAGGAGAAACAATAATAAAATAATAAATAAATAAATAGGAAAGAGAAAAATAATAATGATAAAAAGGAGAAACAATAAAATAATAAATAAATAGGAAAGAGAAAAATAATAATAATAAATGATAAAAAGGAGAAACAATAAAATAATAAATAAATAGGAGAGAGAATAATAATAATAAATGATAAAAAGGAGAAACAATAAATAATAAATAAATAGGAGAAAAATAATAATAATAAATGATAAAAAGGAAAAACAAAAATAAAATAATAAATAAATACTAAAAAGAAAACAAGAAATAAATAATTAATAAAGGAGGAGAGAGATAATAAAATAATAAATAAATAAATAATAAAAAGGAGAGAAATAACAAATAAACAAAACGGGGCAAGAGAAGTAATAAATAAATAAATAGTAAAACGGGGCAAGTAGTAAGAATAAAATAATAAATAATAAAGAGAGATAAATATTTATAAATAATAGCAATAATAAATAAATAATAAAAAGGAGAGAAATAATAATAAATAATGAAAAGGGAAGAAATAACTAATAAATAATAAAAAGAGTGGAAAATAATAAATAAATAAATAATAAAAGGGGCAAGAGAAATAATAATAATAAATAAATAATAGGAGAGAGAAATATAATAAAATAATTAATTAATAAATATGAGAAATAAATAACTCATAAAAAGAAAGAAAATAACAAATAAATAGATAACAAAAGGTGCGTGAGAAAAATAATAATAAAATAATAATAAATAATTAATTAAAAAGGAGAGAATAACAATAAAGAAATAATAAAAAGGAGACAGAAAAATAAGAATAATAAAAATTGTGAGAGAAATACTGTAATAATAGTAATAATGAAATAATAAACAAATAAATCAAAAGGAGAGAGAGAGAGGGAAAGGCGAAAGAGTCTCTCTGAGGAGAAAGAAGAGAGCTGGGCCTGTTCCCTGTCTCTCTCCTTCCTTCCTTCCTTCCTTCCTTCCTTTCCCCTTCTGCCTCAGTTATTTCCTCTTCCTCTGAGAGAGAGAGAGAGAGAGAGAGAGGGAAGGCTGGGAAAGAGGAGGAGGAGGAGGAGGAGGAGGAGGAGGCCGCGTTTGCGTGTCCGCCTCCGCCTGTGTGAAGCAGCAGCAGCAGCAGCAGCAGCAGGGAGGACGCTGGGAGAGGAGGGGACCATAGAGGAGGAGGAGGAGGAGGAGGCCTCGTCCTGGTGGCGGCGGCGGCGGCGGAGAGGAGCAGGGAGGAGGAGGAGGAGGAGGCGCTTGTCGTCCGTGGCGGCGGCGGCGGCGGGGCCTGCTGCCTGAGCGGGCTCCGAGAGAGAGAGAGAGAGAGAGAGAGAACGAGAGGGAGCAGGAGAGGGAGGGAGTCACCGTCGTGTCAAGGCGGCGGCGGCGGCGGCGGTGGCCAGTCCGGCCTCCCGCCCTCCAAAGCGGGGGAGGGAAGACGAAGCCGCCATCCTCCTCCTCCTGCTCGCTAGGCCCAGCGTCGGCGTCGGTCGGGGGAAGGGACCCGAGGAGGCCGGGAGGGGCCTGGGCCGGGCCTGGGCTGCCTCCTCCGTCGCTGCTGCTATTCCTGCCCTTACTGCTCCTCCTCCTCTTCTTCTTGAACTAGGATGTCCCGACATGAAGGTGAGTGAGCGAGGGAGCGAGTGAGTGCCAGGCCAAGGAAGAAAGGATCCTCCTCCTCCTCCTCCTCCTCCTCCTCATCATCATGGCGCCTGGGTTCCGTGTCGGGAGGCTTCCTTTCCCCGTCACCCGGCTTTGCCTCGTCATGGTGGGGCCTGTGTCTATCACATATCCGTTACTCCGAGGAGGACTGAGGCCTAGCACGCAGACGGGCCCCGGCCTGGATTGGGCGGCGCCTCCGCCCTGGCTCCCGCTCTCTTGGGGAAGGGACTCCGAAACCTCCACACTTGCAGGGAGAAGGATAACAACAACCACCCCACTTTGAGGGCTGCTCATGGCTCATGGCGAGGGGATAATGGGGGATGTAGTCTCATCCCGGCACCAGAGCCCTCTCTGTGATGACAGGGTTTAAAGCGGTCTCAAACTGGGTTATTCCTGCAGTGTGTGTGTTCTGGACCTCTCTGTCGCCAGAGACAGACCCATAGCACTGAGCCACTTCTGTTTCAGTGTGGAAGGAGCCGAAATGGAAGGGAGAAAGGCCTTTTTAACAGGTCCTGGGCACTGATTTTAAGCCCTGAAGGCTGGGAAAGAAAGGGGGGGGATGGGTTGGGTTGGGTTGAGAAGGGAAATGGTGGCCCTTTTGGGTGTATGTGTCATAAGAAATAACTTGGAAGTGCTCTGGCTCAGTGCTCTTAGGGGATCCCGGGAGCCATGGCAGTTAAAGGGGTCCCAGGATAGATTATTTCTGCCATCAGGTCCAAAATACACTGCAGAAATGATCCAGGTTGAGACCGCTTTAACTGCCATGGCTCAATGGTATGGAGTGAGACATTGAGAGAGCTCTGGTGCCACAATGAAACTACAATCCCCACGTTTCCCTAGTACTGACCCAGGGCAGTTAAAGCGGTCTGAAACTAGGTTATTTCTGCAGTCTGTTTGGGGCCTTAGGTTTGTTTGAATCCCACCTCAGCCCTGAAACCCCCCCTTGGGTGACCTTGGGCGAGTCACACTCTCTCAGCCTTGGAGGGTGGCCCTGGCAAGCCAAACTGTAAAGGGAAGGCAGAAGGTCATGTTAAAAGAAGCTCTGGGTAGCTGCTGTCGTTTTAGAGAGTACAGGTTTGAGTGTTGGACTTCAACTGGAGATCAGGATTTGGATCCTCACACAGCCATGGAAGCCCTAGTTTGAGTCGCACTCTCTCAGCCTCAGAGGATAGGCATGGCAAACCCCCCTCCTTCTGGAGAAACCTGCCAAGGGAATCCCATGATAAATTCGCCTAAGGCACACAACAACAACAACAACAACTATAAAAGAAAGGGGGTCAGCCTGGTGTAGTGGTTTGAGTGTTGGACTGGGATACCAGCATTTAAATCCCAGCCCGGCTGTGGAAACTTACTGGGTGACCCTGGGCAAGTCACACTCTCTCAGCCTCAGAGCATGGCAACCCCTCTGAAGGAACTTGGCAATAGACTTTGTTGTTGTTGGATGCCTTCAAGTTGTTTCTGACTTATGGTGACCTTAAGGTCTTTAACATGGGGTTTTCCTGGCAGGATTGGTTCAGAGGTTTGCCATTGCCTTCCTCTGAGGCTGAGAGGGTGTGACTTGCCAAAGGGCACATGTCTCCACCAGAGGAGCACTCAGGAAACCAGCTTGGAAACCATCCTGGGAACCATCCTCTGCTACTACTACCAGTGGGTTTCATGGCCGAGCTGGCATTCAGACCTTGATCTCCAGAATTGTAGTCCAACACTCAAACCACTACACCTCACTGGCTTTCTTAGGTTTGCCATAGGTCAGAAACAACTTGAAAGGCACACAACAACAGCCATAATATAAAGGAAAGGTTTGGTGGGTCACCCTGAAAGTGAGTTTGTTGACAGGGGGGAGTCTTGAGGAAAATGGGGGGCAGGACTGGTTGGGGATAGATCAGGGTGACCAGATGTCCTTGTTGCAACGGAGGACAAGACACCATAAAATGTAGAGCAGGGCAGTCAAGAAAACCTTAGGACATGACCAGACAAACCCTTGAATCATAACTATAAATGCATGCTTCTTCTCCATACTCAAAATGGAGGGCATGTTGGGATTCCTCCTGGACAGAAGGTTGAAATGGAGGACATGTCCTGGAAAAGGAGGATGCCTGGTCCTCCTGGGATAGATGGAATAGCTGACATTGTGCTCTTGGAGGAGAATGGATGACCAACCCTATGGGCGGGGTAAAGGTAAGAGGACCGGGTGGAGCTGGATTGGCAGCCATACCTCTGGAGGAGTTTAATGGAAGGAGACCAGAGGCCTAAAAAATGCACAGAGGGCACTTTGTGTGCATACGAACAGGGCAGGGAAAAGGTGTGTACAGAGTTGTGTTGGAGTAAAGGGCGCATGGAGCAGGAAGTGAGTTTCAAAGAGGAAGTTGACAGTGCCAGCATTTTAGGGTTGGGATGAGGTTCAGCATATGCTTCAGGGGAGGCACGGAGATGTTTACTTAGAAAGGAAAAAAGCTGTGTGGAGAATCATTTCAAACTGAGAAAGGGACATAAGCAACATGCAGGATCCTAATTGCTGATACGGTTGGCTGGTTTGCATGGTATGCTGTGATCTTTGGTTCAAAACACACTGCAGAGACCACTTTAACTTCCTTGGCTCAGTTAAGAATTAGTAGTTCATTGTGGCACCAAAGCTGTCTGACAGAGAAGGCCAAACGTTTCCCAAAACTACAGTTCCCAGGATTCCCTAGCATTGAGCCAGAGGAGTTAAAGCAGTCTCAAACTGGATTATTTCTGCAGTTTATTTTGGACCTCTGTTACATTTCCATATGTATTTACTAGAAACCCGAGTGAGATTTGAAGTTAAGCAGGCTAAAAATGTTAAGTAAGTTAAAAATGTAATTTAATCTTACAGGTAGACAATTGTGTAGTTGTGAGCAAACCTTTCACCATGGATGTTGTTTTCATATGCCCTCTCAACAAGCTGACTTTCGACAGATTGGGTACATAAGGCTTTTCTGTTTACCTCAATATTTAATGCTCTCAGTATCTCACAGTTTGCAGTGTTACAGGAGGCAGGCAGCATAAAAGGTAGTTCAGTTTCCCCTTCATATTCCTTATTGCGGGTACTGAATTCAGCAAATGATCAGGAACCAACAGTGAGAGGAAATGAAAAGTCAAAAGGAGTGTGAATAATAGTAAGAAAGACCGAAAGCATGTGTGACTTGTGGATGGATGATTTGTCCTTTTTTGGTACTACAGTATATATGATAGTTTACTAATGAGAACGTCAGCAGAAGTTACCTCGTCATGTTGAAGGCCGGCGTCCATAGCTTTCTTGTGGGCTTTTTGGACTATGAGGCCATGTTCTAGAAGAGCTTTTTCCTGACAGTATGCCAGCCACAGCTGCTGGCGAAGCGTCAGGGGAAAACTCTTCTAGAACCCGGCCTCATAGCCCGAAAACAACCACAAAAATTACCTCGTCGTCTTTTTAACAGGATATCGTCAAATTCAAAATTGGATGAAATATAGATTTATTGTCTGAAGGATGTGAAACGTTGTTGAAATATTTGTGCATAAGATGGCGACAGTGAGAAATGAAAGGTCTAGGAAAGGTGTGGGGAACTCGTGTTCCTCCAGATGATACTGCGCTACAGCTCCTGTCCTCCTCAACATGTTGACCGAGGCTGATAAGAATTGTGAGTCCCCCCAAAATCTGGAAGGCAAGGCTATAAGTTTCCCAGGCCAAATGTAGGATAACATAGCACTTTTAAGTCCAAGTTACAATTACTGCTGAAAGTGTTAGCTTTGGGTTGAACCTTATTTCACATGAGATCAGATTATAGCTTTAAGACACCAGATCCCATTTGATCTTGGAAGCTAAACAGGGTCAGCCCTAGTTAGTACTCTGATGGGAGACCAACAAACGATACATGCTGTAGGCTGTATTTCAGAGGAAGGAGTTAGCAAACCCTATCTGAGTATTCCTTGCCAAAGAAAACACTATGAAATTCATGGGGTCGCCCTTGGTATCCATTGGAGTTTGGTTTCAGGACCACGCATGGATACAAAAATCATTGAATGGTCAAGTCGCATTAATGGCATAGTGAGATGGTGCCCCTTATATAAGATAGCAAATTTTGTGTGGAATTTATATGTTTTGGGAATATTTTCAAGCAGTGGATGGTTGAATCTGTGGATAAAAAGCCCATGGATATGGAGGGCTGACTGTACATAGTTGGAATTCCATTAAACACTGGAATGTGCTGATGGCCACTAGCTTAAATAGCTTAACATGGGGATTTGATATGTTCAAAAGGGACTACCCTTTATGCCATAGTTATTATCTATGATGATAGCTAAATGGAACCTCTCTGTTCAGAGGCACTATGCCACAGAATACCATATATTAGGGGCTAAATAACAGGGATGTACTCTTGTCCTCATGTCCTATTTGTTGGCATCCGGGAGCATTTGGTTGGCCTCTGTTGGGAAATATACCAGGCTAGCTGAATCCTTGGTCTGATCTAGTAGAGTCGCTGGTAGGTTCTTAATGAACACCATGTTATTTGACTGTTGTCTTTTTGAAGATGAATGGTTCTTAAATTGTTGTTTAAGGATTGCAATCAAGTTGTGAGCAGGCTTAAAGTATACCAGCAAAGTAAAGATCTATTATAGTCATGCTGATTAAAATTATAGGGGAGACATGCCAAGTACTCTGAGGTTTATATGTATCCTGTAGATGCCAGCTCTTCAAAGTCTGAGATCTTTCCTTGTAAATGGCAGTAATAACTGATTTATAAAACATTTGTTGCAAATGGGATTTTGGAGGTACAATGAACATGCAATCAACTAGAAGCAAAATATGAAGTTGGTATCATACTTTGTAAATTTCTATCATTTTATAGGAAGATTCTATACATATTTACTTAAAGGCTCCAAGTTGACCTTCATTCTTAGATTGTAAATTGAAAGATAATACTTTTAATGATTTAGGTTGCATTTAGGATGCTTTCAAAAAAGTAATTTAAAAGCCTATCTATTTTCTGGAGAGTTCTACAAATTATTCACCTAGAGTTTTGCTTTAGCATTTCACTTATAAGTATTTTGGCATGTGTTTTCTCTCTGAAAGACGAATGCTAAAATATGATTCAAACGTAGTGTTTGGAGCTTTTTCAATGGTATTTTTTTGTCTACTAAGTCATCTACATTGTTGTTGTGTGCCTTCCAACTGTGGCTATCCTATCATGGTGTTTTCTGGGCCTGAGAGCGTATGACTTGCCCAAGGTCATCCAGTGGGTTTCTATGGCTGAGAGAGGCAACGAACGCTGGTCATACCACTATACCATGCTGGCTGTATATAAGATGTGAAATTCTTCTAATAAGGAATCAGTAGGTGACTTTAATTTTCACATGTAGCTGTCTGTATCTTGTCTGTTGAGTATGTCTCACCACCAAATGAGTAGGTGATAGAAATGTCTCTGCTAAGGCTAGAAGTTTTCTGTTTATTAGTCAACTGAAGTTTTGAGTTGGTGCCAGGGGACTAAGTATTAATAATGTGGGAAGACGTGGGTACTAGATTCCCATTATTTCAGAGTTTGTAACAGACAGCAAGGCCTTTAGATTCTCCTGGATGAGGAAAGCTTAGGTCTTAGAAGGCAGTTAAGTTAGTTTGTAGGCCAGGGTCTGGCTCTCCAGATGTTGTTGAACTGTAGCTCCCAGCCTTCCTGAATATTAGCTGTATGGCTAGGGCTGATGTGAGTTGCAGTCCAACATCTGGAAGGTTGTACTTTCTCATTCCACTTGCACTGTTCCAGTGTATAATATTGCACTAGCAAATGCTACAGTATATTGACAACATGTTGTCTAGCTACTCAAATCCTCTGCTGGTGATTTAGTAGAGAGGCTTTGTTTCTGTGACTGGTTATATGGAATCTTTTCCCCCTTTCAGCAAAGCTGCTTTGCTCCTATGAATGGGAGGTGTATACTTAACCTACATTGATGTAATTCATTTGCTCAGGCTGCAGTCTCATGATTGGATCAAAGTTTAGTGGGCTGCCCTCTTGCTTGTGAAAGCACTCGTTCCCCAATAAGTTGGCTGACAGAATCTCATGATAAATCCCCATTTGAGGAGTCCATGGCTCCTTTCCATTGAAATATTGTTTCACAGAAGCTCTGATGAGGCTGGATCCATTGGCAAGGACTGCCCCAACCCTTTGCTGCAATGTCTTTTGCCCAGCTAGTCTCAAAAGTACAACGAGATCTCCTTGCATAGTCTTTCTACGTTGTGTGCTATTTTGGCACTTGTGTAGGATGTATAAATCAAAAATAAACATGGAGCAGGCATATGGCATATGCCACATGTACATTGTTACGTGTGTCTGTGAACACATGTGTATATATACTAAAGTAATAAATTTTGACATTGCTAGTATATCGTTCCTAATGTTGCACAACATCAGGGCTCACATTTTAGTATTTCCATTAAGTCAATTACTATACAGTGTCAGACCAACAGTTCATTTGATCTAGTACCACTGTTTTTAGCGGTGTCTAGTTAGATGACCTTGGGAAGCTCATAGACAAGGTGTGATGTGGAAAATGAGTCCTTGGTATGCACAGGTATGCTGCATCTGGCCATAGAGGTTCCATTTTAGTTCTTACAATGAATGATTAATGAAAGACCTTTGCTTCACGAATTCCTCTAATTCTTTTGTAAAGCCATTAACCCACTGGCTACCAGATTTTGGAGTAATGATTTCCTTTTGCCTGCCCAGATCTTTCATACCAAGTTTTAACCTATTGAAAGAAAGAAAGTTTGATTCAGTCCACTGCAAGGGTAGTGTATAATGAAGATGCCTCTCCCTCCTCTCTCCACACGCACTCAGTTACTAGACTGTTAGAGGAGTAGGAGACAATTGTTTGTTTATATAGTACCATCAATGTACATAGTGATTTACAGAGTGCAAGAGGACAGGTCACTGCACCAAGAGCTTGCAGTCAGCAATTTCACCCAGGGGAGACAACAGAGGAAGAGAAGAGAATGCAGGAGTAAATGGAAAGAATATGTCTTATTTTAGTTTTACACAGATAGGCTTGTTTACAGAACTGGGATAGCATGGGGAGACTGGAGGTTGTGCTGAAGTGTTTACAGAAAACTTGTGTTCTGAAGAGAGAGATGAAGGAAGAAAGTGGTGGCACTATTCAGTTGTTGTGAAAGGCAACATGAGGGGAAATGGCTAAAGCCACTGAAGTGGGGGAGAGGGGGGGGCAAAAGGTGCTGGTGCTTTTGGGAAGACTGAGGAGGAGAACCAAAGGTCATGGCCAGGACTGTATATAATAACACTGTGAAGGTAAGTTTGTACAGTATGTGGGAGTAAATAGGAAGCCGTTTAAATCAAATGCATTTAAATCAAATCTCAATTTTTGTTTTGTTGTTTGTGGTACATTTTGGCAATAGCTTATTGGAGTTTTTCAGAAAATAGATTGAGCAAATGTTCAGTCATTAGATGTCATTACAGATCTGTCTCAAGTGTGAATTGATAAATTGATGAATTAAAATAATACCACTGCCCCAATAGAGCCTGAGGGGATTCCCACTATTTACCACCCTCCATTGAGAAAACTGTTCCTTTATTTAATCTACCCTGTGTATAGTTCTTTTTTAAAACTGACCTATTGATCTGTAAGAAGATACATCTTCTTACATGTTCATCTCACCATTGCTAGGTTTGCTTAGCTGACTTTAGCAAAACATTTTGTCGTAGTCTTTGAAATCTAAACCATATCATCTCAAGATTGTTTATGTTCTCGACCCTTTATAAAACCATAAAGAACTGGTGAAGTAAGACTTCCTGCTGATTGTTTCAGCAACGTATTGTTCTGTATACAAAAATTGCACACATTTCTTATAACTGACCATTGGCCCTTCTAGCCAGTTTTGTTGCAGGCAGGCTTTCCTGGATTCCGGACATAATTCTCCCCATATCCTTCCTGAAGATGCTGGGGACTACACCTGAAATTTTGTGCATTGACAGCACACGTTCTGGCACTGAGATTCAGATTATTTTCCACCAATTTATTTGATGTGCAGGTCCTAAACACACTCCAGAAATAATCCAGTTTGAGACCACTTTAACTGCCCTGGTTTAGTGCTAGGGAATCCTGTGATTTGTAGTTTATTGTGGCACTAGAGCTCTCTGAAACAGAAGGTTAAATATCTCGCAAAATTTCAGTTCTAGAATTCCCTAGCATTGATCCAGAGCAGTTAAAGTCGTCTCAAACTGGATTGTTTACAGTGTCTTTTGGATCTTAGATTATCCCATATTTGCTCTCCTCATTGTTTTTTGTTTGCTACTTTATGTTGGAATCTCCAATCCTCAGTCCCTACCTTTTGGTTTTAAAAATGGGTTTTAGCTATGGGTTACATATGTTAGAGAGAACCACTTTAGTGGTTTGCGTGTTAGACTGCAACCCTGGAGACCAGAGTTTCCCAGCTCAACCATGAAACCTACATAGTGACCTTGGAAAACCTCTTCTGAACAAATCTTGCCAAGAAAACATCATTATAGGTTCGTCATAAATTAGAAACGACTTGAAGGCACACAGTACACATGTGCATATGTTACAAGCCAACCTTTTCCATATTTTATATTGCAAAGATGTAATGGGTTAGATTAAATCTAAGCATTTCAGATTAGAAATGCTCAACCTGTACCAGCACAGGTATAGCTTGTGAGGACATAGCAGAGAGCCTTCTTGGTAGCTGCTCCCATGCTTTGCTTACATGGCTAGGTTGTCCCTCCAGTGATCTGTTTTCACCAATAGGCAAATAACTTTTTGTTTAAAGAGGCTTTCAGTTTTTAACTGGGTTCAGCAGAATGATCTTCTAATAGGCTGTGCTATACCCTTCTCTTTTGTTCTAGATGCATATTTTAATCTGTTTTATATTTTTTAATAAAGTTGTCTGTTTTAATACTTTAAAAAATATTTTGTACCATACATGGCTTTAACTGTATTTTGTTTTATTCTTATACTGCAAGCTACCTGTGGGTTCAATATTGGAAGGAAAGCTGGGTATGAAAGGAATAAATGATGAAGGTGACTTAGGTTTTTCTGTATATTGTATATCTTTATCCAGTATACCCTTCTTGGCTTTGCTTTTCTCATTTAGCACATGCCATGAAAGCCTTTAGCAAGAGAAATTTACTTTCTACATTCTTTGTTGCAAATCAGCCACGATCAGATGTATGTACAGGTTGTACAGGAGGTTGAGTCTCTCTTTTCTGAAATGCTTGGGACCAGTGTTTTGAATTTTGGAGTGTTTCATATTTTGGAATATGTGTATATGCATAATGAGATATCTTGGAGATGGGACTGAAGTTTAAGCGTAACATTCATTCATACACATGGCCTGAAGGTAAAATTTTATAAACAATATTTTTAATAATTTTATGCATGAGACAAAAGTGTGTGTAGTTGTACATTGACTCCTCAGAAAGCAAAGGTGTCACTATCTCAGCCACCCCTGTGGACCATTTTGGATTTTAGAGTATTATGTTCTACCAAGATGTGGGCATTATATACTGAAATACATGCAGTGTCTATATGTTTTTGATTCAGTATGCATTAGCAATAATACTGTTTGTGAATTCTGTTTATCAGTAGCTGAATAGATTGCAGTTTTATCCTGGTTTGAGAGCTGTACACATTTGGTATAATCTGTTCAAAACAGATGATAATTTTAATTTCATTCAGTCTTGTCTAATGTCCTTCCTGAGTGCCTGATTTATGCCCGAGAAAGAAAGAGAAACCTGACATTGTGGGAAATATGGCTGATATTCTGCACCTAACCTTTGCAAACTGGGCATATTAAATAAATACATGAAGAGTTGTCTGTGAAATGAACACATATTTAATATACATTGATAGCATTTTCTGTCAGTCGTCTAGTCACATTTCTGAATTTCAGTCATATCTTCTATAAGTATGATGGTTAAACTTGCAGCCATTTGAAAAACATATATTCTATCTGAATTTGTGTGAGTGAGTTTTTGCCAATCCGACTTTTTCGTATCCCGGAAATTTCGTAACGCGATCATTTCGTATCCCGAGGCACCACTGTACAGTCTTTTCAGAACTGAAGTTTCAGCTTGCTTTGTACCATCCAGTCTCTTACATTTTAGAGTGGAATTTTTGACAGGAGGTTTAATTACCAACCTTTAGTGAAAAGGTGATTTGAAGGAAACAAGATGAGAGCAGTGAATCATGTGGTTGCACAGTGAGTGACTTCCTTTTGGGAGGGGATACTTTGGGGTCATATTTACATGCTACCATGTCAGCAAAATTGCTTCCATTAGAGTTCCAGCACAGTCTATGAATCAGTGCCACAGACCAAGTTTAAAATACTTGGCACACAACTGTGCATACATGCAAATATCAAACTCAAATGAGAAGCTTTTTAAAAATAACAGCACACCTTATTTTTGAAACCATATGCCTGAATGCTGAAGAAAAGTTTAATATTGTACTAATGAAAACAATATACAGTGGTCTGCTAGCTATCCATGGGCATGAGAGTCCATGCATTGCTTGCCCAATTATTGTCAATGACAGTGCATGTACATGGTTGCTCCAATGTGGCCACACACACATAGCTGCTCAATGACTATAATGGGACTTGAACATTTGAATTTTTCCAATTGGGGGTGGGCAGAACAGCCTCAATGGATGGGAAGGGTGTGCTGTAATCTCACCTCTTTGAACTCTTGCAGACCTCTCTGACTTCTAGTTTTGTATTATTTATTTATTTATTTATTTAAGTATATCTGTATCAGCTCCCAGCCCACAAAGACTGTGATGGGGTAGGGCAACATATGTGCCCACCATACCTTAAGAAAAAAAAGATGATGATCATATTCCTGGAAGCTCATAAGAAACACAATTTGTCTTTAAATAATAATGTGCAGTCCCAGCATACCATTTTGGAGGGGCAGGATTGAAAATGGCCACCCTCCTTCCAAACCTTGCTCCATGATTGATTTAAAAAGCAAAGTACAGTAGTCCCAGGAAGGCTGGGAAAAGTGAAGCATGGTTTGCAGGGCAGTTAGCCAGCTTGACTTTGGGCATCAGGGGAGGGAGTGGCAGGAGGAAGGGTCAGCTCTGTGCTTGTAGGTGGAACATTTTTAAAAAAACTGTAAATTTAAGTCTACACACATGGAAAGAGTGAGAGGCAGCTGCACACTACATCCGAGGATCAGTCAGACCCACATTCCAAGGGAGGGAGAATGCGAGGACAAACAGTGACTCAGAAATAACACAAGACCCTGTGCTGCTCCTGCCTGCATGCTGTGTTGGCTGTTTGGGTTGATTCCTTGTTTGCATTGCTCTTGCTGTCTGTTGGTGCTATTGCTACCCAGGCCCCAGAGTTGCAGCAACCAGCGCTGTTGGTTGGAGAATACCCATCACATTTGATGCTGGCTGTTGTCCCTTCTTCCCTCTCTCTTGCATTTGCTAGTCCTTGCAAACTTACACACACACACACACACACACACACACACCACAACTCTTTCTTGCATGTCCCAGTGGCAGCACCTCCCTACCAGACACTTTTCTCCCTTGGCATATTTATATTTCAAGGTGTGCATACTCCATGAATGAATACTGCTCTTCTTGACTCTCTTCCCTCTATAGTGTCATCTCCTTGGGACTCAAGCCAGTGTGCTGTCACAGTGGTAATTCCCTCCCTCCCCCACTTTCCTCCTGTATTTCCCTTCCTTCTCACCTCACCCAACTCTTTTGAACTCCAAGTTGTTTTGACCAAAGACCTGGCAAACTCCATACCCTTCTTTCATATATGTAACCGGAACCTTTTAGTACATCATGCAGTTGAAAGAGTGGACCACATATCAAATACATGGTACTGAATAGTAATTTTAAAAGGTTGAAAGAGCGCGTCTTCAAACAGCAGGGGGCACATGTAACGTACTTTAACTCTTTTCAAAGAAGGAACTATTGTCTTTTCTAAGCAAAGTGGCAAAATTATTTTTTGCATGCTTGGGCAACAAGATGGTGGCAGTCCTTAAGTTTTACCCTCAGCGTATCTATGGGTCATATCACAATCCATAATTTCAGCCCCAAAACCAGTCCTTGACCAAGGTTGACTTATATATGACCATATATAGTAATCCCTGCTTCAGATAGTCTGAGAAATGCTGCTTGTAATGTATGCTATGGAATGTCTTTAAATGTTTTAGATTAAATAAATACATTTAATTTCAAAGCGTTTATGATTTTATAGTTGTTATAGTTGCTGTGGGATAATGCCATTCTTCCCCTCCAACAAAAATATCTACCTGTATATACAGTCACCGCTCCTTTTTCATGGTGGATCAGTTCCATGCCCCCTGCGAAAATGAAAAAAACTTGTATATTCAAGCCCTATTAGCCTGAATGGAGGCACACTCCCATTTTAACTCCCTCTGTTTGCCCCCTGCAGATAATCGAGGGGCGCAGATCTCAAGTCTGCAAGAATGGAGGGAGGAATGTATATTCAACTACAGGCAATCTTTATTTCACAAAGCCTCTGAGAAAGAAACTTCTTTTTACAAATACTCATTATATATGGCCAGTCCCTATTTCCTTCTTTGTCCTTTCTAGGTAGAAGTTTTTAGCAGCATCAGTACTGAGGGGATGGTGAAGGAGGACTACAGAAACAAAGCTTTTGGTGCTGGGTTGTAGAAGCCTGTCTGTAGTAAACAATGCAGTGAAACTTCAGCAGGGAAAGGGCAAGATTGTATTCCAGCCCAACCAAGGTAAATAGTGGCTGCCTTTTGAATCCCTTATTGAGCATGTGTAAATGGCAAAACAGAGACATGGGGAGAATACATTAGTCTTACCAGCTACCCCCAACATGTTATAAAGCATAGATGAGCCAGTACAGACAGGCCAAAATAATGCTGCTTCGGGTCACTTTGAAGGTATGCTGTTTAAATGATGCATGCGTCCTAAGAGGCCAGAAGCCGTACCAAAGCCATGCTCCAGTCCTAAGGACTGGAGTGCAGCTTTGGTGCAGCTTCTGGCCTCGTAAGATGTGTGTATCCTTTAAACAGCATACCTCCAAAGTGGTTAGGATAGATAGTTTGGCCAATGAAATGGAAACCATCAAAAAAAGTGGGTGCTAATGAAAGAAAGAAAAATTCTTGGATACACTTTGAAAGAAGGCTTAAAGCTGTCTCTAGAAGATTGCAAAAGTTTTTGTTTACTCATACAATGATTATCTGCCCTGGTTGTTTTCATTTCAGATATGCTTTGTTCTGAATAAAAAGTACGCTGAAACTTATTCAAGACGGCCTTTTTTCTGTCCATGTTATTTCTGCCTCTGGTACCAAAGTTTTTGTTAAAGAAGCAATGTTCAGGAATACATCTATTTGGTTAACTGAGGTATACCTGCATAGTTATGGCTCAATCCCTTCTTATTGGTAATCATTATTTAGGCTAGCTAGGGCTCCCTCGTAGCCAGGACATGAAAAACGTTTTATACACTGATAACAAATATCAATTAGCCTGACTGCGAAGTAGCTGAAGTACTGGATTGTTTGTATAGATATCTGGTTGCTATTATGGTAAAATACAGGAATAAATTTGCTTAAAGTATAATATCTTCCTGAAGCATTTTCAACTGTACTACACAAAAATAATTTCAATTCAGAAGTATAGATTTGGTTTGGGTAATCAGTATATCTGCTTATTAAGCTGAGATGCAGGTGAGCCTTTGACTGTGGACTATTAGTACAAACGAAAAAACAAAGCAGGAAGTTTTTCATTAGCCATAGTACAGTGGACCCTTGTTATACGCTGGGATTTGGTTCCAAGATCCCCCATGGATAACAAAATCCATGGATGCTCATAGCAAAATGGTGTCCCATATAAAAAATGGAAAATCAAAGTTTGATATTTAAAATTTATACTTTTTTTTGAACATTTTCAAACCTTGGATGCCTGAATCCATGTATTAAAAATCTCTGTGTAAGAAGGGCCGACTGTATACTGTTCTTTCAATCCTGGAAATCATTGTTCAGAATAACCCAGGATATTAAATCAACTTCAAATTGTGGTTTAATATCTTGATTGCTTGTACTATTACTGCTTTGACTTTGTCTTCTACTATTACAAATACTATTTATTCGTATTCTGCTTTTATCACAAAATTGGGGCTCATAATTTTTTAAAAAAAGCATGGTTAAAGACATACAAAAAGTAAACATTAAAAGAAAATTCACAGTATTAAAACAATTAAGACTACACTCAAAAGAATATAATTATTATGTTATTATTGCTACTGTTTTTAAGTATGTTTTAATTGTAATTGGTTTAATTGTATTTTAAGGGGGGTGGGATTGTGGGGTTATGTTATGGAATGTATATTTTAATGCTGTAAGCCACCCTGGTTGCATTGCGCAGAGAGGTGGAATAATAATAATAATAATAATAATAATAATAATAATAATAATAATTATTATTATTATTATTATTATTAAAATGCAATTAAAGGATAAGTTATTAAAAACAATTTAGAACTGTACATTAAGTTTAGAACTATACAGCACCCCATAGCCCATTCTTTAAAAACATTTCGGTTTTAAAAGCCTGCTGGAATAAAAAAAGGCTTTGCCTGCTGACAGAAGGACAGGAAGGACAAAGGAGTTCTAGTGTCCATCTAGAGGCAACCACCAGGAAGCCCCTGTCTTGCGTCCCCAGCAACTGTGCTTGGGATGGTGGTGGGAATGAGAGAAGCGCTTCTCTTGATGATCTCAGAGCCTGGGAAGAGTCATATGGGGAGATGCAGTCTGCCAGATAGCCTGGACCTAGGCCATACAGGGCTTTATAGGTCATAACCAGCACTTTGAATTGTGCCCCAAATAACCTGGCAGCCAGTGGAGCTGTTGTAACAGCGGAGTAGCTTGGTGCCTGTAACCTGCCACAAATAACGCTATGGCTACAGCTCTTTGATCTAGCTGAAGTTTCAAAACCCTCATCAAACACAGCCTCATGTAGAGTGTGTTACAGTAGTCCAAACATGACATAACTAAGGTCCAAAACACACTGCAGAAATAATCTAGTTTGAGATTGCTTTAAGTGCCCTGGTTTACTGCTAGGGAATTCTGGAAACTGTACTTTTGTGAAGCATTTAACTTTCTCTATCAAAGAGCTCTGGTGCTACAATAAACTACAATTCCCAGAATTCCCTAGCCATGAGCCAGGGCAGTTAAAGCAGTCTCAAACTGGATTATTTTTGCAATGTGTTTTGGACCTAAGACATGCACCACCATGGCCATTAAACGTGGCCTTTAAACTTTGGAGAAGGGACCACACGCTTTTCATTGGCAAGTAAAAGAGTGGAAGTTCTAGATAACATAGCTCTTGTATCCATTTTCATGTTATATGTTGTTCTCTCCCCCCCTCCCCCCTTTAGCCTGCTGGCATGAAATTGCGTTTACATTACTACAGAACTAGAGACAAAATGCTGGAAAGAGATGCTTAGTCACAATGAGGATACAGTTTCTAACCCGGCACTTTTTCTCTGTTGAAACATTTCTTCAATAGTCCAGTATTTCTACACTTGAATAAGCTCTCGGGAGTTTTAACAATACCATCTTTGAAAATCAGTGTGATAAAGTAGCTAGAGTGAAATGTAAATGAGGAAGATCCTGGTTCACATCCCTGCTGAGCTGATAAGGTTACTGACGACTTTGAACCCAGGGTTTGTAGTTGGTTTCTGGCTCTTGACTTCTGAAGCAAACAAGCCAGGAGTTCACTTCAGACAAAATGCTAAGCTTTTCCTTGTTGGTGAGTTTCTGACTTGTTAAGCTGCTTCTGCTTTTGCAAGAAAGAAAAGAGGAGTGATCAGAAACAGTGGTTGTGAGACGTAACTAGGATTCTGTGGAATTCTGATTCATTTTCAGGAATGAGTTTACTGCGCTTTCATTTAATCTATTTCAGGAAGGTGTTGTGATGATAAAGAGAGGATACCATCTTGGGCTCTGTGCAGGACTGGTGGGATAAAAGTATAATAATATTGAAAGGTGTGCCACCTACAGTAATTAAAAACATTGGCTATTTGGAGTTGAGAGAGCTTGATGAAACTACAGTGGTCTCTCCACACTCACTGGTGTTAGGGGTAAAGGACCCCCATGGATGTGGAACAACTGCAAATAAAAGAACACTATTCTTTTTACCTGAGAGAACACTTCTCTAGGAATCTCCAGATCCTGCAGTGCAACTCTATGGCCAACATCTGCCAGAATTTGACCATAGAATTATGATGGAGGACCTACAAATGCCTAGAGAACTGTTTTCTCTAGGAACCCATAGCACAACTCTATGGTCAACTTCTGGCAGAGATGCGCTGGAGGATCTAGAGATTCCCACAGGGAATGTATTGATCAGATTTGCAAATAAAGCCGCAAAAGTCAAAGCTGCAACTGTGGAGGACTGACTGTATGCTTCTTGAACACATTGCTGTCCCTATAGTAGTTCCATACTATAGATGTGGCCTGCTATTAACCTTGTTTTTTTTATATCTGATTTCAAAAGTGGTAAAGTTACCTGACAGGGAAAGTTTACATTTAAACATTTTACTTCTGAGGGAAAGGTGCACAAGCATTCCATAGCTGGAAGAAAGGAAACACACTGGTGATAAACTACATTGCTTTGTACGTAGTTTGGAGATGACAAAATCAAGGTAGCGAAGATCCCAAACTCTGTGTTTTCTCCACAATCCAGCTTGTACTGGGAAGATAGTACTCTTAGGTGGCTACCTGTTGTGTATCAGTGTGAAAATACAGTACGTTGACTCATGCAATACATCTAGATGGTGGGAGCTGCTAAGAATACTGTGACTATGTTTATAAACAGTGTGTGGGCAATGCAGCGCTGAGCTTGACTGACAAGAGAAACTATTAGTGAGCCAAATACAGCACAAACTGCAATGGGGTGCTCCAAATATTAGTATTTCAAAATTGGGATTCCTCCCCCCTCCCCATATTGAAGCTGCAATTCTGTACACACTTACTTTGGAATAAATGTCACTGAACTCACCAAGACTTCCTTTCAATAGATATACATGGGATTTCTTTGTAATTTGACAGAAGGTTTTAGAGGCATAATTATTATATATTGCATTGAAATAATTTGTCTTAAAATATGAACATTTTGACCAGATTCTTCTTCCTAGAACAGAATTTCTTCAGCAGGGAAACCTTGCCAGAAAACCTTGGTTCTCATTCTTATCTCCCCCCCCCCAAACCTTCACCTGTATGATTTAGCAAGGTATTTTTAAAATGAATTTTGTAGGTTAAAATTGTGGCATTGAACTAAATACAGAAACTGCAGTGATGTGTTTTTAGTCGTTGTGTTTCTAAGTGACTCTGGTTATTTGAAGAGCCACATCTCCCTTTACCAGCCTAAATTGTATTGTTTTAAATTTTGTTTTAGCTACCTTGAGTCCCTATATTGGGAGAAAGGCGGGATATAAATAAAAGTAATAATAGTAATAAGGGAATTTTCTGGATCAAATTACCTTGAAGTGGATGTTGTAGAGTTGGAAAAGGTACAGAGTAGTACAACCAAAATGATCAAAGGGATGGAGCAATTCCCAAATGGAATTCATTGTCACAGCTTGTAGTGATGGCCAGCAACCTGGACAATTTTTAAACAAAGTTAGCTTCCTGGAGAATAAGGCTATTAGAAGTTATTAATTATAATAGCTGTAGTTTATATTTATTATCAGAGGCAATATTCTTCTGTACTGTGGTCGCTGGTAAACATGAACAGAAGGCTTCTGGTGCGCCTATGTCTGCCTTAGGTCCTTGGCATAGGAATCTGGTCAGTGCACAGACATAATTTTGGACTAGATAAGTCTTCTTGGTTTGATCCATCACGAGTATTGCTAATGGTTTTGCATATATCTCATTACTTGAAAATTCCACGTTCAAAATTTGGAGATTTGGGAAAAATTCACTTCCATGTTCAAAATTTGGAGATGCAAGTTTACAGTTTACATTAAGCTTCTTGCTGTTCTGTTTGCTGCAAAGAACAGACAACAGTATGGCAATCCAGTTTCAAGTGGAACCTGTTTCTGTGCAGTCTGTGGAAGGCTGCAAGATCTGTAGAAAACTGTGGATGCAAATGAGTGTGCAAAGAGATCTCGTAGCACCTTTGAGACTAACTGAAAGAAAGAAGCTGGCAACATGAGCTTTTGTTGACCTCAATGCATGGGGTGTATCTGACAAAATAGGCTGAAGTCTATGAAGACTCATGCTACCAGCTTCTTTCAGTCAGTTTCAAAGGTGCTACAAGATCCCTTTGCACACTGATTCCCTAGACTAACATGGCTATGTCTTTGAATTCTACCACTGTGGAAGCAATGTTAATCTTATTTTTCACAAAACAAAAAAAATGGAAGTACTGTATCATTGCATATTGAGGAAGATGATATTTTCTGCTGTCCACGTAGATGCCTGTAATAAAAGTTTATTTCCTTCTTGTGTGCTCCCCGATTTTGGTCTTGGATTTTCATCTTTTCCTTCTGAATTATCTTGTTTTCTACCTGTGCCTTCCTAAAGCCTTGTTTTCCTGGCTCTGGTCCAAACCACACTGCAGAAATAATCTAGTTTGAGACCGCTTTAGCTAGGCAGTTCTGGGGACTGTACTTTTGTGAGGCATTTAGCCTTCTCTGTCAGAGAGCTCTGATGCCACAATAAACTACAATTCCCAGGATTCCCTAGCACTGAGCCAGGGCAGTTAAAGCTATTTCAAACTGCATTATTTTTGCGGTGTGTTTGGACCTCTGTTGGTTTTTTTTACTGGACTATTACTTTTCTAGGCCTTTCTGCCATTCTTTCTTTAAGTTCCTCATCCACCTCTTTGGCATTTCAGCAGTTTAGCCAGTAACAGCTAAAGATGCTCTGTCACATGTGGACATTTTAGCCAATCACTAGCAGACACTTTTCCATCTCAAAATCTCTCAGAAAATTAATTACTTTGTATTTTGTGTAATGATTTTAAAAGTGGGCTAATATTGTAGTTAAAAACTGTATGTTCTAGTAAGCCATTCTTTATATACTGGTACTTAAACTTTGAGTTTTTTAAATGATTTGTATTAAGATTGTAGATATAAGATATTTCAGTATAGAATTTTTTTTTTGAAAAAGCAGCTAGGATTTCTGAGATAATTTAGTTATTTGGATTATATACATGCTGAGTATTCAGAAATCTGAAATGCTCCAAAATTCAAAATGGTGACTTAGATGGCTGAGATTGTGACACTTTGCTTTCTGATGGTTTCAGTGTAGAAAAGTTTCATGCACAAAATTATTGCATATAAAATTAGCTTTAGACTATGTGTATAAGGTGTATATAAAACATTAATAAGGAGGGATGCAGATGGGCAGCTCCATGCCGCCCATTTTTGCACCTCTTCAGTGCTGCACCAGCCACACGGTGCGGCACCGACACGCTCCCTAAAAACGAGCCGCTCTAGGCGGCTTCTTTTTAAGGGCGTCATAATGGCACTCATGTGCCATGGTGATGATGCTTCCAGTGAGCGCCATTTGGGTGTTCAGATGCCCACGCGTCATCTCCGTGCACCCTGTGTGGACGGGTGTGTGGGAAGATGGCACACGGGCGCCAAAAGTAGGGCTGGGTGCGTATGGATGCCCAGCCCTTTGGACCCTAAAATCGGCCCCAGGCCAGCGCAAAACACCAGTCTGTACCAGGCCTAAATTTCATGTTTAGACTTGGGTCCCATTTCCCAAGTTATTTCATTATATATCTACAAATATTTCAAAACCTGAAAAAAAATCTGATACACTTCTGGTCCCAGGAATTTCTGATACGTGAGACTCAAAATGTATGTATAGAGTGGAAGCTACATTTTGTAGTGATGGTAAATTATGAATCTGTTGGGATTTTGATCACTTTCTTCTCGAACACTGCTCTCTTCTCGGGTTTTTTATGAAATCAGTTAATGCTCATTCAAGATAAGAAGAGTACTTAAAACTGATTTCCTTGTCATAAGCATGCATGCTAGTGAAGAGTCACACCGAGTTATTATCACTGGTATAGGATCATCAATATTTTGGCTGTGTTTTTTTTTTAATGTGAGGACAGGTCCCTGTCGTGGACTTATAAGCTTGAGAAGATACAAGGGGACTAAGAGGGAAAGCAGAGGGAAATGAACTTGTGGTAAACATGGGACAAATTTGCAGTTATTTCAGTTGTACATACTTGATTTCTAGTGTCAGATCTCTTTTTCCAAAGCATTTATTGGTATATCACGTAATGGGGCAGGAGAAATACCTGAAGATAAAGACAAAATAGGCCTACTGTTCATCAAGATATTTAGGAAGCTCATGATTAAGCAGAAGAAGCAAGTGAGAAAATGTTGACAGCTTTGCAGTGGGAGTTGACTTGCAGTTGTCTTGACACGAAAGGTAAAGAAAAAACATGTGGTTTTTGCATGTTCAGAAGGATGAAACATACAAGAGAACAATAAATACATTCCTTGGATTGCTTTCATCTGCTTTGAAATGGACAGTTGCCATAACTGAATTGTATCTCTGCAATGTATTTTCATTTAAGGAGTGTTTTGAGATCAAGTAGAATAGAAGCATGTCTAAAAATAATGCAGTTTTTCCTTCTTGCTGTTTTCATCTTACATGACGTCCAAGAGCTTGTACAGGCTAAGAGTATTGATTCTGTGTTCAGTTGGGAAATACGGTTTCCCAGTTCAATGTAGAATTTTGTGTAGAATTATTGTCTTAATTGAAGTACTGCAAAGGTAAATGAATAGTGTGTGTGTATCTTTGCGTGAGAGAGAGTTCAATACTAGGATGGCATACCTAAAGAGGATATAAGACACATTTTTAAAACAGAACATAAAATACTGTAGAAACCCTGAAGATGTATAAAACTGTGCTACTTCATTTTGTGTTTATAAAATTCAAGAGTTTAGCACATAGATGGTCTGGTGGATTCAATCAAGCACCTTGTTCATGTTTTCAAACCCTAGTATCTAATGTCCACCCATCAAAAGTCATGTAGACACCCCTACTGACTGACGTAATCCAACGGTGTCTGCTAAATTGTGATGATGCAAATACTTTTATAAATTGCCTTGCAGATATGTCAAAACATGCTGTCCTTCATCTTTTGCTAAGACAGGTTACAGATAACCAAACAATACAGAGAAGTTTTGCTGAATAGCATTGTGTGCTTTTAGTGCTGATGGTGGTGAAGATGCCTTTGTCATCGCTGCTGCCTTACAGCAAGATCAACACTAAGTCAGACTCTCCCTGCCATATTCTGCCACTTGCCTTCAAACTGTTTCTCAGCTTTTTTAATCATCACCAACTCAGATGCATTCCAAGGAGCTGAACATTCAGCTAAGCAGGAGGGGGCGCTAGCAGTGCTTCTGATACAGGGTGACCGGTTGTCCTCCTTTCCCAAGACATGTCCTACATTTCAGCCTTCTGCCCAGAAGGAATTCCAAAGTGTGCTCCATTTTGGCCATGACTAAGAAGCATGAATTTATTTGTGTGTGTGTGTGTGTGTGTGTGTGTGTGTGTGTGTGTGTGTGTATTTATATTTAAAGCCCTGGTGGCGCAGTGGTTAAATGCTGGCACTGCAGCCACAAGGTTGTGAGTTTGATCCCAGGGGCTCCAAGGTTGATTCAGCCTCCCATCCTTTCGTAGCTTGACAAAATGAGTTTAATGGGAGAAATTGGCTTACAGATTGTAAACCGCTTAGAGAGTGCTGAGTTCACATTTAAGTGGTATAGAAATGTAAATACTATTGCTATTTATATGAGTGTTTTTAGCTTTTGTTTCACAATGTCCTCCTTTGCAGACAGGACATCTGGTCACCCTGTTCTGAGAGCTACTGTTTATGTCTTTTCATTTTTTCAGTGGAAGGGGAAAAAATGAAGGGTCTTCAGTAATCTATCAGATTCCGTTAGTCTGAGTGGGATGGCGCTCTGATAGAGGTCCATCAGTCTTGCAGAGTGTGCAAAAGTCACCAGTTTTTCTAAAGATCAACATGACATGATCTGACTGACAAGCAGGTTACTAAGTCCTTCCTTCACAGCAAGTGTAGATGCTAAGGATGCTCATGGTGTAATTGTTTCTCCTTCATCAACTTTCTCAGTTTCCTGTAGGGAATTCTGTGCTGCATTTTCCTGCATAGAAGACCATTTTAATGGGTGAGGTGCAATTCTTAGCTGCCTCACTGAACGTCATGGTGTTTCTGTGTGCACTTGATTTCTGCCTCGCCTCCAAAGAAGAAAATTGCATTGCTTCATCTATGCTGTTTCCCCCAGAATCTGTTCAGAATTGCAGTGGCCCCTACTTAGCAGTTTTGCTAGAGACATCAGTGCATATTTTCCAATAACATAGTATGAGAGATGTGTGTCTGTGGCTATGTGTGCACTGTCAATGTGCAATATTTTCTACAAATATTTTTGCTGTCATTTCCAATATTTTGCAATGCTGATACGCTGCACAC